>NC_056624.2:217096231-217336231 GCF_002870075.4 Lactuca sativa
ATCAGTTGAACCTCAACGTGCTGCAATCAGGACGATTAGGGATGTGGAGATTGAGAGGTTACTTACTGCTTTGCGGTTGATGAAATCCAATATAAGAGAGGAACAGCTTCAGACTCCATTACTTGAATATTTTGAGGGAAATCTCCCAAACTTAACTGTGTCAAGAACTGAGAAAGATGGACCAATTGAAGTTAAATGGAAAGATAAAGGTGATGATTTGTCCATGAACACAGGTGATGGAGGAAACATGATCACTTCATTTTTACAGCATATGTCCATGGCTTATCCTGACTGCTCTACTGCAATGCCATCTGTTGGTGGCTCTGAGTTTTTAAGTAAAAATGGTAAGCTGTGTATGTATGCAATAAGGGTTTCAATTTTCATTTTGCATTTATGGCTTTATTTACATTTTATAAACAGTTGAATCAATGGTTTTGTTTATCTTGGTGGCAGGGAAAATGAGCAGCTTCATTGGCACTGATAATCTTCAAATCAAGGATTTTGTATGTTGTTATTTATGCATTTTGATATGAGAAAAGTTTTCTCATTATTTTTATGTTATTGGGTGTTTTTCTTATTTGGTTCATGTTTTAGGTTCTAGAGGAGCCATCAGAAACTCATATTCTTGGCTTTGAAGAATCTATGCAAACTCCTGGGGTATATAATATATTACTTTTTAATGTATCATTGTTATATGGATTTTACTTTTTATAATTTATATATTTATTTTTGGAGGTGTTATGGTTGCAGGTGACGAGTCAAAGGTTGTCTGTTGGTGTGACACCTAAAACTTTAAGGCTTCCAAAACAGGGTGAGATGCTTCTGTCAGTTCATGGTTCACCCCTTGGTGTTTTCAAGGAAAACAACATGGATGCAATACATGGTAACCAAATTTCTAAATATTCTTCTCTTTTTCCTGTACAGTTCTATGTACATTAACATTTAATGTACCCATATATAGCTTACCAGATTAAGTTCTATGTGCAATAAGTCCATTAACTGAAAAATGAACTACTCATTTGCTTAATTTTGTTTGATGATTTGATATCATATGCAGAGACAGAGGAAGAATGAGTTGTTTCCTACAAACTACTCATTTTTGAGGGAACTTTTCAAATCCACTCAGTTTTAGTACAAACAGGTATCACTTTGCGTCTAGGTGTTTTTAGGGTTCCTCATTTAGAAATTTCTATAATGCATGATCTCATTGTATAAAAAATGTATCTCAAATTATATGGCTATTTACTTCATCAGCTGCTTGTAACTTGTTTATCATTCTGTCTAAATTTACAAGGCTTTTTTACGTGCACAAACGGATGTTGATGAACATGATTCATGAATTAAGGTTTATTGTTTAGAAAGTTCCTTAGACAAAATTGAGAGAATGGTGTAAAATTGAATATGATCAAACGAGAAGCACATGGAAAATTGTGAAAGATTTAGATATCATAAAACCTAATATTTGTCAAGGAGGGCTGACATCACTTCACACTTCATCTTATGTAAGGGGCTGTTTGTTTCTCCTCTTAATGATCCTGTTAAGAGACTAGCCCTGGATTGTTCAGATTTAGAGTGTTTGGTTGAAGTTTTTTTTACCCTCTTAACCGATCAGATATGGCAAAAAATGGTCTGGATCGTGAAGAGGTGAGAATGAATCTGAATGAAAAAAAATACTTCTAATACCCTTGCCCTAACATAACACACGCATGTGTTTTCTTTCTCCCCCACTACACATCGAACCCTCCTCCATCATTCTCCATTTTTCTCAGCGTCAACAACTTCTCCCCTGCCAGCCGCGCTGCTCCGCCTTCACCTTCTTCACCTCCACCCTCGATTCCTCCCCCTTCGCCGGTAAGTTTATGCTCCTTTCTTTTTGATCGATTTTTTTCAGGCCAATCTTTATGGTCGTTTTTTTCAGGCCCTAAAACATGTTCTGCTTGATTATATGAAATTGGTGCTTGATTTATGTTCTTCTGCTAGAAATTGGTGCTTTATTATTTATCTCAAACAATGTTTTAGAAGTAGGATCGCAAGAAACCCAATGATCCAAAACCATAAACAAAACAGGGTGCATGTAATGTGTAAAATCAATGTGGAATAGGAAAATGAACCCAGAAAATTGGGAAGCAATGATAACGAGGTTCAATTTTTTCTTCGACCTTCCAAATCCCCTTTTCTTTGGCCATTTCTCATTCCCATCATCTCCCCAATCTCCCCAATTTCTTGTAAAAATCTATAATTTCATTAATGAAGGTACATGTTTCTGATATGTTTGATATGTTTTTCTTTTATATCTTGCTTGTACAACCTTGACCTTAATTCTTCAACACATTTGAGTTATATCATCATTTTATGATCCGGTTGATAATCGAACGAATTTATTGTGAGATATTGTTATAAAATTTGTTATATTGTGATCTAAGGATCCGTATATGTCAAATTTGGATGTTGTATGATGTCTAATTGAATGCTGTATGATGTAAAATTTGTATGCAAAAAAATAGTTTAAAGGGTTAAAAACTTAAAATGGACATTTTCACCATTTAGAGGTACACGTTTAGATGCCTAACAAACATTAGTTTATCATTCAGATACAAATTCATACAAAACATCTATATCATCGAGGCCTCTACACCATTCATATATGAATCATCCAGACGCAACCAAATAGTATGATCTGTGAAGGTGGGCAACCACTTCTTCACGTTGCCATTTGAGTTTGTCTCTTCTTTCCATCATAATGAAAAGTATTAAACCAATAAATGGGTTTTATATATTTTTCAAAGTTTCAGTATGTGCAGTTTGTCCCATAATTTCATTTCTTTACATGTACCTCAAAGCGTTAACTTTTCCTTAAAAACGATTGCCATATTTTATAAATTAATTCTAATTATTTTACATTTGATACCCATCAAAATCCAAGATTCATCAAATACTCAAATACATCCATATTTAATGATTAACAACCAAAATATCGACTAACATGGCACCTCAAATTTACTGAAGTATATTCATAATATGTTGCAACTTATGGGCAACATTTTTGATATTCATCTGTTGTTGTGGGGACTCCATGGAGCATGATACTCCAAGTTTAACAGTTGAAGACAAGTATTCCTCTATTTTCTTTGCATTGCTAATGTATATTTCCTAGCAATAACATCCTCTTGAAGAAACTTAAGAAGATCATCATCAATAACATCGGTTACATTGGCCGACAAGGCCATGTCTGCAAACTTACGAAGGGTAAGACCTTCGTTAAAGATGGCATCTTTCGGCCTTTTCCCAGTCATCACCTCCAACAATAGTTTTCTGAAACTGTGGACATCTCCACTACTTGTCATCTCACTCTCAATGCCATACTCTGCAACTTATAACCAATCACTTTAGAAAAAATGTATCACCATAAATAAGTATAGGGATAATGTCATAAAACCCTTAAGTTTAATAGGAAATATCAGTTTTACCCTTCGACAAATTTTGGTTCGTTTATGCCGCAAACTTGTCATTTTTATGTCGGTTTTGCCTTTTTTTACCTGTAATAACAGGTTTCCAGGTCACCCTGAATTATTTTTTGCGAAAAAACCCTTAAGTTTCCAAATATTTTGCAAAAAAACACTTAAAATTATAAACATATATATATATATATATATATATATATATATATATATATATATATATATATATATATATATATATATATATATATATATATTCAATATTTGATAACACTAGATAGTTTTTAAAAATTTAAATGTCAAAAGTTTATATCAAACTAATATAAGTTTTTACTGGACTTATATTATAAAATCAAAACTGAAACATATTTTTAGCTTTACGTACAATAAATTTTATATTGGTAAACTAGGTAGCTTTTTTAAAATTTAAATATAAAGAGTTTATATCGAACAAATATAAAATTTACCGTATGTAAAGCTAAAAATATGTTTTAGTTTTGGTTTCATAATATAAATACAATTATATTAGTTTGATATAAACTTTGACAATTAATTTTTTAAAAACCATTTTGTTTTATCAAATTTTGAATATATATTTATATTTTATACTTTTATAATCTTAAGGGTTTTTCTGCAAAAAATAATTTATGGTAACCTGGAAACCTGTAATTACAGGTAAAAAGGGCAAAACCGACAAAAAAATGACAAGTTTGTGGCATAAATGAACCAAAAATCTGTCGAAGGGTAAACCGATGTTTTCTATCAAACTTAAGGCTTTTTATGACATTATCCAATAAGTATAAGCATCTAGGAATACATGAACTTTACCTGGAAGTGCATACCCGATTGTTCCTCTAATGCCACTTGTACCTTTTTTGTTTGAATTTGTTTCAAGAAATCGTGCTAAACCAAAGTCTCCAACATGGGCCACCATATCATCATCCAATAGAATGTTGCTAGGCTTCAGGTCATAGTGATCCATAAACAGTGATTGTGGAGATAATCTAGTATAGATGCAACATCGATGATAAAATTTAGTCTTTGAAGAAGGTTGAGTTTGGATTTACTTGCACTTGAATGCAACCAATCACATAAACTTCCATTAGGCATGAACTCGTATACCAAAGCTTTAAAGTCATTGCCTTGGACATCAAGACTTGAACATGAAGTTATTATCTTCAACAGATTCCGGTGTCGAACACTCTACCATGCTTCACACTCTGCTATAAAGCTTTTGTGAGCACCTCGGTTTTGAAGATGTTGAACTTTGACCGCAACAATGTATCATCATGATCAAGGACTCCTTTGTAAAAAGAGCTGAACCCACCCTCACCAATCAAATTGTCTTTGGAGAATCCATTGGTATCCTTGAGAAGTTGACTGTATGATACTTTCATGAATAGTTCGTCCCTCGATGATGATCGAGAAGGCTGGCCTTTTTTTCTTACACCAAGCATACACTAAACACAATACAGTAAAAAGTGTGGTTGCAACCAGAATGACTATTATGAACATAGGAACCCTTTTCTTATGTTTCCGTGTCTCCTTGCGTTTGGGTAACCCAAGTTTAGCCAAGCCACCACAAAGCCTATTGTTTCCCAAAACAGAGAATGCACTTGCATTGGCAAACACTGAATCATCGGTACTTCATCCTCAAAACCCTTAAAAGACATGTTTACATATTCTAATAAGATCAACCGTTCAAAGAATTGAGGAATTTGGCCCGACAAATTATTATGAGAGAGATTGAGTGTTGAAATTCCTCTCATGGAGATTAATGAAGATGGTGTGGTGCCTTTAAATAAGTTGCCTTTGAAGGATAAGAATACAAGGCTAGTGCAACCACCAATGCTACTAGGAATTTCACGTGACAAAATATTATCACATAAATCTAGATAACTCAACAACTTTAGTTCACCAACCTCTATTGGAAGCGACCCAAACAGGTTGTTTTGAGAAAGATTTAATATATAAATAAATAAATATAAAATAGTAGAAACATACTCCGATGAAGGTCTAATGTTAGCAACACAAGAATAAGGCTTTAAGTCTACCCACAAGAAAAATAACCCAAATAAAAATAACACAAAAACACATATATTATAAGCAAGCTCATATTTGTATTCAAATATACATATTTCAATATTCAAACATTGAAGTGTCTAAGGTGCCACAAAATTTGTATCTAACTAACTCAAAGGCGTTAGGCGAAAGTTGGATTGTTAGTGATGAGCACTAGGGAAACAACGATCAGGTTAACAGAAACCGAACACGGATGTAGTGGTTGTGAATATAGATTGTATATAAAAGAACAAGAAATTTAGTGTGATATTAGGTAGGATTTTCATAGCTGAGGAAGATAGGAAATTTTTATTTTTTCTTGGAAGTTTTTTGAAACTAAATCAATGAAACGTTTTTTCGAGAAAAACAAATCATAACAAGGGAGCACTCAAAAGTCAACAACAAATATAATAGAAAACAATTGGTACTTGCTACTTAGAGCATCCACAATAGGGAGTTTAATGGAAGAGTTGAATGAGGTATCATGCCTACTTGTCATTCAATGAATACAACTCCACTATTGTGAAATGCCACCTTAGCATTCAATGACCATTGAACTTTTCAATGGGAAAAAGGAAAATCTTTAAATCTTTAAATAAATATTTTTTAATATGTTCCATTGAATTTGTAGAGTTTAATGCGTTGTGGGATAAAAATGAATAGAGTTGTATGGAATAGTGAATGATGATGTGACACTCCATTGAACTTTATAGAGTTCAATGCATTGTGGATGCCTTTAACTGAAAGAAATATGGTTCCAGTGTAGAAACAAAACATATCCAAAGGAAATGAAAGAAAAATAGTTTCAACCACATCACATTTATTATTTAGATGAAGAAAAACACAAAACTTTCTCGTTCATGATTGTGCCTCCTCTCTTTCTATTGAAGCCGCCAAATCCTAACTACTAATCAACAACACCTACCATGAGCCACAAATCTGTATCCACTAAGGGAGTTTTCAAAGCCTTGTTGTGATTCCCTCCTGACTTTGGTTGAGGGCTGCTAGTCCTAGCTTGCACAGGAATAGGATTTGTGTGTTCCTCCAATCTTGGACTGATCCTCAAATTCCCTACTAGTTTTCCTTTGGAGTTGAGGAGTTGAATCGTAGTGGTATAAGGTAGAGGGTCCACTATGTCAATCCTCCCATGGCCATAGACATTGCCCAACATGTCTTCAAGCTCAAACAACAAATATTCCACAGCTTCTATGGCCAAATTGTACTCAAATGAAAATGTGTCCTCCCATGCACCTCGGGTTAATTATCCAAGATCTGCTTGGCGTACCTCGTGTAATGTTGTTGAGTTTTTCTGGCTCCATCGCATCTGTACACTACGACAATTGGCTTGATTCTGAAAATACTGTTGATAAGGCTGAGTATGCGACACGAGTGGATGGTGCAGATCAGAGTCTTGGATGTAGCAGCCATCTATCTACACCAAAATTCAAATTCAGGCGTTAATTCATGAATACAAACACCAATGGAAACGTAAACAAATCCATAACTTAACCAACAAAAAAAGATCCAAGAGGAACTCGAAAACTATACATTGAAATAACATCAAAACCTAAATTCACGGATTACGTTTCAAAATAAAACCTATTTTCATCGCATAGGTAAATTGCTCTATC
Source organism: Lactuca sativa (assembly GCF_002870075.4). Taxonomy (NCBI): domain Eukaryota; kingdom Viridiplantae; phylum Streptophyta; class Magnoliopsida; order Asterales; family Asteraceae; genus Lactuca; species Lactuca sativa. The sequence goes on from NC_056624.2 coordinate 217,103,382, forward strand.
GATGTTAATCCCTAAGTCGACTGATCGTGTCGTGATCACAGAACGCAAATGCTATCTAAACGGGAAAAATAAATCATGTAAACGAATAACCAAATCCTTCAACATCAAACAGTGACATCTAGTTCCCGTGTTTAAGTAAATGGCATAACTATGGTAATTAGGAACTTTGTGTCATTAAATGTTCAAAAGGTCATAACTACCATCATCAATATATGATAATTTGTCGTGATGAAATAAATTCCTGAACTTATGAATTTTTTATAATACAAAAATTGGAAGTAAAATCTTTTACTTGTGTGCAGTAAAAGAAAAATACGTTTGTTCGTAATATGTTTGCTTCTACAGTTTGAGAGTTAAAAACTATTGTTTTGGCGGGTGATTCGTTTTATGCTACTGGTAGGAAACCTAAAAAAAAGGATACCACAGTGTACTGCATAACGTGTGTATAAGGTTTGCGTGTTTAAGAGGAAATCAAAGAAAAGCAATTGATCGGTTCCTTCCAAATCAAAGCAGCAAAATTAATATAACTCTAAGACTACACAAAGTAAAAAATTACATGGAATGCAGGAGTAATTAATGGAGAAAACCTATAGGCTATACGTTGATGCAAGAAGATACAAAAATCCAAGAAATTCATCAACTCATACAAAGAAGATATAAAGAAAGAAGAAGAAAAAGAACAAACAAGGGATAAAGGGAAAGTTTACTTGATACGTTGATGCCGGAGTGATCGGGAATATGTTATGGAGAAAACTTTGGACAGAAGGAGTACGATGATGATGGAGGCTACGTTTTTTTTTTATATAATAATAAGGTTGAGGGTATATATCTCATCTCTGTACTATATATAATAAGAGCCCAACTTTTTTAAAAGCGCGTACAGCGCGTGAACGAGGCTTAAAGAAAGACACGGCAAGGCTCTTTCACCGAAACAGGGACACGTTGTTTCCACCGCCACACCAGTTGGGATACCTTCCAGAAAGAAATTGATGACTTGATTTTCTCTTAATCTAATCACTTGCACCTCTCCTTCTCCTTTCTGTGTTCATCTATCTCTCTGTTATAGGAAACAAATAGATGGGAAGACGACGAAGGTTGAATCAAGTAAAAAATATTTCTCGTTTGATCTCCAATCAACAATTCCGAAGGTTGAGTTATTTTGCCTTAGTTTTCCCTGATTAGCCTCAACGCTTTGATTCAGTAATTCTTTTTTGGAAGCGATTCTTATTGACGAACATTCATGCTATGTTTCTCTGTTACAAGGCTAAAGGAAAATTTCTCATCCCCAATTTCTCCATATTTTCTATCATCTGCTTTGTATCCTCCCCTTTCCACCCTGAATATTTCTTGATATATTTTTTTTTTTAATCTAGATTGCTTTTGATGAGGATTCAATGAATATTTCTTTATAAACAATTGTGATAGTAACAGTAGTAGTGATACACATTACGGGATAAATGCTTTTTGTTTTTTGTTTTTGGGGGTTTGGAGAATAGATATATGGTCAATTATCACATATCCATTCTCTTTTGTATCTTTTATAACTCTATGATATCAATTCGGTCAGGTATTGGCTGGAATCATGTATTACTCTTGCGAATCTGTTGTAGTCCACCTGTTTGTGAAAATGTTTCTTTCAACCAAATCACCGCTAACAAATTTTCTTGAATGCTTATCTTTGATTAGTATTTTTCCTTCATCTTTCTCTATTAATTCGTTTTTTCTTTATTAAGTAACAAGACAACACCCACATATATATACCCATTAATTAAGTCCATTAAGTAAAATGAAACAACTTAATTTGCTTAGTTTTGTTTCATTTGATGATTCGATATGTAGAGACAGAGGAAGAATGATCTGTTTCCTTCAAATTGCTCATTTCTGCAAAAGGGAACTTTTCAAAATTACCCACTTCTACTACGAACAGGTATTACTTTGTGTGTAGGTGTTTTAGGGTTCCCGGTTTAAAAATTTCTTTAATGCAATTCATTGTATTAAAAATGTATCTCAAAATCATATGACTACTTACTCGATCAGCTGCTTGTTTACCATTTCATGATTTTCGTCTAAATGTACATGGCTTTTTTGCATAGATGATGTAACATGAATTAAGGTTTTTTCTTTTAGAAAGTTGCATAGACAAATTTGAGAGAATGATGAAAAATTTAATATGCTCAAATGACAAGTACATGCAAAAATTGTGAAAGAATTGGATATCATAAAATCTAGTATTTGTCAACGTCTGACATCACTTGGTACTCTTAACAACCAGAATATTGACTAACATAGCACCTCAAATTTATTTAAGCATATCCAGAATTTGTTGCAACTCATGGACAACATTTTCAATATTCATCCTTTGCACCGGAAAATCCACAGAGCATGATACTCCAATTTTGACGGTCAAAGCCAAGCATTCCTCTATTTTCTTTGCCTTTTCTTCCGTACATTGTGTAGCAATAGCCTCCTTTTGAAGAAAATTTAGAAGGTCATCGTCAAGAACATCGGTTACATGGTCCGGCAAAGACATTTGTGCAAACTTATGAAGGGTAAGGCCTTCGTTAAAGATGTTGTCTGTGGGTCTCTTCCCTGTCATCACCTCCAATAATAGTATTCCAAAACTGTAGACATCTCCACTACTTGTCATCTCACTCCCCACACCATACTCTGCAACTTATAAGCAATTACTTTAGGAAATGGCAATATTTAAATAAATATATAGACACATTAACTTTACCCGGAGGTGTGTACCCGATCGTTCCTCTAATGCCACTTGTGTTGTTTTTGTTTGAATTTGCTCCAAGAAATCGAGCTAAACCAAAGTCTCCAACATGGGCCACCATATCATCATCTAGCAGAATGTTGCTAGGCTTCAGGTCACAGTGAACGATGGTTGGCAGGCAATGATTGTGAAGATAATCAAGTGCAGATGCAACATCAAGGAGGATTTTTATTCTTTGAAGAAGGTTGAGCCTGGAATCACTTGCACTTGAGTGCAACCAATCATGTAAACTCCCATTGGGCATGAACTCGTATACCAAAGCTTTGAAGTCATTTCCATGGTAGTCAACACTTGAACATGAAGTTATTATCTTAACCAGATTCCGGTGTCGAATACTCCGCCACACTTCACACTCTGCTATAAAGCTTTAATTTGTGAGCACCTTGGTTTTGAAGATGAAGAACTTTGACCGCAACAAATCTATCACAATGATCAAGTATTCCTTTATAAACAGAGCCGAAACCACCCTTTCCAATCAAATTGGCTTTGGAGAAGCCGTTGGTAGCTTTGAGAAGTTGACTATATGATACTCTCATGAATCGTTCATGTGTTGATGATTCGTAGGTGTAACATCCGGGTTCCCAAGTATTATATTTTGTTCATTTTTTTTTTGGATATTGTGGGGGGACTCGGCGAGTTGGCGTCTAAACTCGCCGAGTATGGTCGCGGATTCGTATGCGAGTTCACAGTTGGACTCGATGAGTTCTCGAGTGGACTCGGCGAGTCCATGCTGTTTAATGAAACCATAATTTCCAGGGTTTGAGACCTATTTAAAGGGCCTTATGGCCGTCATTTGCAGCCACCAACCCCCAGAGAGAAACCCTAAAGAGATCTAGAGCGTTTGTGAGGAAGGAGAGGCCAATCTTGAACTTTTGTGGGTGTTTTTGCAAGAAGGAAGTGTTCAAGGCAAGAGGAGGCTGAAGGAGGTGCGATTTTGGTGGTTTTTGAGCTCTTAGAGATTGTATTGAGGTATTATTCTCGGACCTTCTTCAGTTTTGATGTTGATCCTTTGTGTTAGGGTTTTCTAACCCTTTTAGAGGTGGATTAAGTAGAGCATTTGGTCCCTTCTCGAGTTTGTGTTATGGATCTGGACCCAAAGAGGTCCAGAGGCCTTAACCCTTGGAGCTTTATGAGTCCTTTTGGGAGCCATGGGCTAGCAATGTCATTTTTGGGGCTAAATCACCATTTTGGACCATTTAGATGTTATATGAGTGCCAAGGTCCGAACTTTACGTGATTATCATGCTTGGGGAGGCCAGATCTATGATTGTATGGAACAGATCTGACCTCAGAAGTTGTTTTGAGTTTGTGCATGGCATGAACTCGCCGAGTCCGAAGAACAGACTCGACGAGTAGTATGAAGGTTGCCCGTTAATCACTCAGTGAGTGGACTTGCCGAGTTGGGGGAATGACTCGGTGAGTCAGGGAGAGTCAGGGGTCTGAGTTCAAGTTGGAACTCGCCGAGTTGTTCTTGAGACTCGGTGAGTTGAGTCGGGGTGGCCCCGCGATTCATGCCAGGTGGAACTCGTCGAGTCCAGGGAAGTACTTTTGGGAGCCATGGGTTAGGAATGTCATTTTTGGGGCTAAATCACCATTTTGGACCATTTAGATGTTAAATGAGTGCCAAGGTCCGAACTTTACGTGATTATCATGCTTGGGGAGGCCAGATCTATGATTGTATGGAACAGATCTGACCTCAGAAGTTGTTTTGAGTTTGTGCATGGCATGAACTCGCCGAGTCCGAAGAACAGACTCGGCGAGTAGTATGCAAGAGCTGCTGGGGAAGGGGTTTATCAGGTTGAGCAGTTCGCCATGGGGGCGCCTATTCTTTTTTGCCAAGAAGAAGGATGGTTCGCTACGGATGTGCATTGATTATTGTGAGCTGAATAAACTAACGGTCAAGAACTGTTGCCCATTGCCGAGGATCGATGATTTGTTTGATCAGTTGCAGGGAGCATCTTGGTTCTCCAAGATCGATTTGAGGTCTGGGTATCATCAGGTGAGGGTGCGGGAGGAGGACGTCCAGAAGGCAGCATTCCAGACTCGTTATGGGCATTACGAGTTCGTGGTGATGCCTTTCGGACTCACCAACGCACCGACAGTATTCATGGATCTCATGAATAGGGTGTGCATACCGATGTTGGATCGCTCAGTGATCGTGTTCATCGACGACATATTGGTGTATTCGAGATCTAGAGAGCAACATGAGGAGCATTTGAGGGAAGTGCCGAGGTCACCCACCGAGATCAGGAGTTTTCTGGGTTTGGCCGGCTATTATCGGAGATTTATTAAGGATTTCTCCAAGATCGTCGTGCCACTCACCAAGTTGACCCAGAAGGGTGTTGCGTTTTCTTGGGGTCCGGAGCAGCAGACCTCGTTCGAAACACTTCGCCAGAAATTATGCGAAGCACCAGTGTTAGCTCTTCCGGAAGGGAAGGAAGATTTTGTGGTTTATTGTGATACATCGATATCCGGATTGGGAGCGGTGCTTATGCAGAGGGGGCATGTTATTGCATATGCATCGAGGCAGCTTAAGCCTCATGAGTTAAGATATCCCACTCATGATTTGGAGCCGGGAGCGGTAGTGTTCGCTCTCAAGATCTGGCGACATTATTTGTATGGGGTTTGATGTACGATATACACGGACCACAAGAGCTTGAAGTATTTGATGGATCAGCCCAACCTGAATATGCGCCAGAGGAGGTGGTTGGACGTGGTCAAGGATTATGATTGTAAGATCCTGTACCACCCGGGCAAGGCTAATGTGGTAGCCGATGCATTGAGCCGTAGGGTGGAGGGCGCCCCAATACGAGATGTCTGTTTGAGATTGACAGTGGTGACCCCTGTGTTGGATGCTATTCTTGGGGCCCAGGCTGAGGCTGTGAAGCCAGAAAGCCAGAAGGGAGAGTGAGTTGTCGGACTGGTATCAGAATTAGTTACCGATAGCCGGGGGCTTATGACATTTCAGGGTCAGATTTGGGTACCGTCCGTGGGCGGCACGCGTACCATTTTGATGGAGGAGGCCCATCGATCGAAATTCTCGATCCATCCCGGGGCCACTAAGATGTATTTAGACTTGAAAAAGGATTATTGGTGGCCCTGTATGAAGAGGGATGTCGCATGGTTTGTAGAGAGGTGCTTGACCTGTCACAGGGTGAAGGCCGAGCACCAGCGTCCACATGGTAAGTTGCATCCATTAGAGATTCCCGAATGGAAATGAGAACAGTATACCATGGATTTCATCACTAAATTGCCAAGGACCGCGAGGGGTGTTGATGCAATTTGGGTGATTGTGGACAGGTTGACGAAGAGTGCTCACTTCCTGACCATCAGTGAGAGCTCTTCCGCGGAGAAGTTGGCAGAGATGTACGTGATAGAGGTGGTATCGCGGCATGGAGTGCCGATCTCGATTGTCTCAGATCGAGATATACATTTCACTTCCAGATTCTGGAAGAAGTTTCATGAGAAATTGGGTACGAAACTGCATTTTAGTACCGTATACCACCCACAGACTGACGGGTAAAGTGAGCGGACGATTCAGACGCTCGAGGACATGCTCCGGGAATGTGTGTTGGATTTCGGCGGGAGTTGGGACACGTATTTTCCCTTGGCGGAGTTTTCTTATAACAACAACCATCATTTGAGCATTGGCATGCCGCCCTTTGAGCTGTTGTATGGGAGGAGGTGTCGAACCCCTATTTGCTGGGGAGAATTAGGGCAGCGTGGGCAACACCGAGATTGTGCTTCAGACGACAGAGCAGATCCAGCAGGTCAGACAGAGGTTGTTGACCGCTCAGAGTCGTCAAAAGAGTTATGCGGACAGACGCCGGTCCGAGCTCGAGTTTCAGGTCGGCGACTTCGTGCTCCTGAAGGTCTCTCCTTGGAAAGGAGTGATCCGATTCAGGAAGAGGGGCAAGTTAGGGCCCCGATATATTGGTCCTTTCAGGGTGATCGCGAGGATAGGCAGGATAGCCTATCGTTTGGAGTTGCCAGCAGAGTTGGGTCAGATTCACGACACTTTCCACGTGTCGCAGTTGCGAAAGTGTATAGCCGACGAGTCGGCAGTGGTACCATTAGAAGATATTCAGGTGGATGCGAGCCTGAATTATGCTAAGAGACCGGTGGCAATAAGGGATTGGAAGATCAAGGTTTTTAGGAACAAGGAAGTGCCTCTGGTGCAGGTCCAGTGGCAGCATCGAAAATGGTCAGAGTTAACTTGGGAACCGGAGCGTGAGATGCGGGAGCAGCATCCAGAGTTGTTTTCAGAGTGAGACTTCGAGGGCGTAGTTTGATTCTAGTGGGGGAGAATTGTAACATCCGGGTTCCCAGGTATTATATTTTGTTCCTTTATTTTTTTTGGATATTGTGGGGGGACTCGGCGAGTTGGCGTCTAAACTCGCCGAGTATGGTCGCGGATTCGTATGCGAGTTCACAGCTGGACTCGACGAGTTCTCGAGTGGACTCGGCGAGTCCACGCTGTTTAGTGAAACCCTAATTTCCAGGGTTTGAGACCTATTTAAAGGGCCTTATGGCCGTCATTTGCAGCCACCAACCCCCAGAGAGAAACCCTAAAGAGATCTAGAGCGTTTGTGAGGAAGGAGAGGCCAATCTTGAACTTTTGTGGGTGTTTTTGCAAGAAGGAAGTGTTCAAGGCAACAGGAGGCTGAATTCAAGTTCAAGTTGGAACTCGCCGAGTTGTTCTTGAGACTCGACGAGTTGATTCGAGGTGGCACCGCGATTCATGCCAGGTGGAACTCGTCGAGTCCAGGGAAGTACTCTACGTGCCAAGAGAGGGTCTAAGAGAGTCAGTGGACACGTGTAGACTCGCCGAGTCGCCCTAGTGCACTCGCCGAGTCGGGTCAAAGTTTGACCGTTGACCTTGTTGACTTTTAGGGTTGAGTACAGTTGTATTTATGGGAGTATTTACTTTATGTGATTAGGCGGAGGCTAGATCACATTTCTTCCGAGTCAGATACTTACCAAGACATCGAGGTGAGTCTTCTCACTATACGTTACCTAGAGTGGTACTATGCGATGACCAGAGGTTCTTAGGTGTTATGTATATGATTATGTGCTATGTAATATTTGTATGTTGTATGATGAAATAGACCGGACCGGAGGGTCCAACGAGCTATGACCGCACCAAAGGGTCCAACGAGCTACGGGACTGGAGGGTCCCGCTGAGACACATCGACCGGAGGGTCGTATTATAGCCTCGAGTGGCGTATGTGCTGTATGTGGTATTTTGGGGAACTCACTAAGCATTTATGCTTACAGTTGTTGTGTTATGTGTTTCAGGTACTAGTGATGAGCACTGGAAGGCGCCGGTATGATTCGTACACACACGCATTGAAGTTTTTGTAGAGATTCTGGGAAGATGTTTTGTGACAATAACATTTGATACAATCTGTTTGATATTATTTTATGAATGAATGGATATTTTAAAAATGAAAAAAATTATTTTGAAAATTTACGTCGTTACAGGAGGGTTGGCCGTTGCTTTTCTTACACCAAACATATACAAAACATATTGTGGTGAAAAGTGTGGATGCAATCATAATGACTATTATGAACAAAGGAAACCTTCTTTTGTGTTTCCATGTCTCATTGCATTTGGGTAACCCAAGTTCAGCCAAGCCACCACAAAGCTTACTATTCCCCAAAATTGAGAAGGCACTTGCATTGGCAAAGACACCTAGCATCGGTACTTGCCCCTCAAAATCATTAAAGGATAGGTCAAGATATTCTAATAAGATAAATCGTTCCAAAAATCCAGGAATTTGGCCTGATAAATTATTATGAGAAAGATCAAGTGTCGAAACTCCTCTCATAGAAGTTAATGAGGATGGAATGGTGCCTTGAAATAAGTTGCCTTTGAGGTATAAGAATGAAAGGCTTGTGCAACCACCAAGGCTACTTGGAATTTCACCTGATAAATTATTATTAGGCATATCTAGATAAGTTAACATCTTGAGTTGGCCAACCTCAGTTGGAAGTGACCCGGACAGGTTGTTTTGAGAGAAATCTAATGCTATGGTTAGGGATGAAAGTTGAAGAAGTTGTCTAGGTATTCCCCCGCTGAGTTTATTCTCATAAAGGCGCAACTCCAATAGACGATGACAATTTCCCAGGCTTGATGGAATATGCCCTTCCAATCTATTGGAGCTTATAGTGAGTGTAATAAACAATGATAAGTTCCCAATGGCATCTGGAATTGGCCCTGACAATATGAGCTATTTATAGCATTTGAAGCTGACCAATGGCGGAGGGGATTTTCCTGTGAATCGGTTTCTTGATAAACCTAAACCGGTCAGGCCGAATAGATTACCGATACTTGAAGGGAGGTTTCCATAAAATTCATTTTCTTGTATAATAAAAAAACTGAGGTTATCAGAAAGATTACCAATTGAGGTGGGCAGCACTCCTTTAAACCTGCAATTACGAAGATCTAAACGCTTTAATCTACTGCAATTTCTCAAAGTATCAATAAACTTCATATCATCAGCTTCTCCGAATCCGTAGGTGTTATCATCAATGTTTATCTGATAGATATCTTTTAGTTTTGAAAAGTCGATTCTCAACTTTCCATTAAAACCGTTGCCACGCACTTCAAGAAATTCTAATTTAGAACAATTAGATATCGATGGTGGAAGAGATCCGGTCAGTTGGTTATCCTGTAATTGAAAGTACCGAAGATGAGGGAGCATTTCATCTAAGGCCGAGGGAAGACTACCGGTAAGCTGATTATCACGAAAGGAAAGTTCAGTTAGGAGTGAGAGGTTAAAAATGGAATGAGGGATGGTTCCAGATAAGCTACAAAGACCAAGGTATAATGTTGTTAAGCTTTTCCAATGGCCTAAGGTGTGTGGAATGTTCCCACCCAATGGATTGGTTGCAGCATTGAACAATTCGATTGATGTTAGATTTCCCAAGCCAGGCGGTATTCCACCGGTTAGCTTGTTGTACTCAAATAAAAAATAAGTAAGTTTGGAGAGGAAACCGATCCCTTTAGGTATGCTTCCAACTAGGTTGTTATTATTAAGTCTAAGATCTTCAAGGTTAGAACAATGGGACATGTTAGTTGGAATGACCCCATTGAATTTGTTAGAGCCAAGATAGAGGAAACGTAGCCTGGAGAGACGACCGAGTTCATGAGGGATGGTTCCTTGTAAGCTGTTGTTCGTGAGAGAAATCAGATGAAGGAAGCTGAGGTTCCCAACATGAGGAGACAAGGAGCCTTCTAAGCCTTGTGACTTTAGTAGTAGAGCAGTGACTCTTCTGTGGCGCTTCCCACATATAACACCACTCCAATCACATAAATGAAAGGAAGTGTTCCATGAGCTTAGAGCTTCTTCATTCCTGATTATAGACTTGAACTTCAACAACGCCTGATAATCGGTCTCGTTACCACCATCAAAAGCAGCAATGGTGGCGAAAATCAGAAATATAACAAGATTAGAAAAGAGGAAAGCAATTAGAGAGTTCATTTTGGAATTTGGAAGAGAAATTAGTTGTTGTCGTTTAAATTTATATTCACTTCTTGCGTTGTTAATGTACGTGACATGCAAATAGTGAAATAAATGTCATCCACAAATTCCTTCTCATCTTTACCATGACATTGAGGACCCTAATCGTCAAATAATGCATGCTTTTTGAAATCTGAAAATCTATGATAATGCTTGCTTCCGGTTGAAATCTCAAAAAAGCTATGGCACTGCTTGTTTTATGTTGGAATCATACCTGTGATAATGCTTGCTTTATGTTGAAATCCTAGATATGATAATGCTTGCTTTTTGAAGTGATGACTCTGTCTATTTGCTTTCATTTCCTTTTGAAAACAAGGAAATGGAAATCACATTTTGTTTGAGTACATATGTTGAGATTTTTAGCCATCTTTGATCTTTTTGATCCGTTAATTATGGTGAGAATGTTATGTAAGTGAGCTCTAAAGAAAAAAAAAGCAGTACTCCATGATGTCTCTAACAAAATATGATAATTCTTAATTTCTTTTATAAACTACATCATCACAGCTGTCACAAAAATATATAAAATTGGATACTAAACAGTATTCTCATTGATACTTGAAGGACTAAATCAAATCCAAACAAATAGCGATACAGCCAATCAACCATTAACCAAGTTAATATGTCAACAAACTACAAGTAATTAAAGCATCATGCTGCCAATCCGTCACCCATTCAACAGTTACTGTTAGGACAACAGTAAATAAGCAACTACAAATTAAAGAATAATACTGCCAACGAGATATTACAAAAGAGAAATTAAATATCCTCCTACCTTTTGTTTACGCCAATCCTCCTACCCATTTAAATGATGACACGTGTAACATTTAATGAAATTCAATGATATTTTTGGATACCTCAATTAATTAGATCAAGATTGGAATTGGATATCTCAATTCCTAAATTGATAGTTGAAGTCCAAAATAGAAAAAACCTACATACTACAAATAAAATTAGTCAACCTTATATATATATATATATATATATATATATATATATATATATATATATATATATATATATATATATATATATATATATATATATATATATATATATATATATATATATATATATATATGGTCCTGAGCATAAGCTCTATTCATATGTTACTCAGTTCTTAGCTAATAGGGATTACTGATAAGCTTTGTGTTGGTGATTTAATCACCAAATATATTTTAGTGTAATGGATTTAACAAGTGTTTTAGTTATAATACAAGTTAGGAGGTGTGGGAGTGCACACTTGTATTTACTAAACATTGTTAGTACCGAACCCTGATCTACTGTGTCAAGTCGGGGTTCGGGGCAGCGCCCAAATTTTTTTTTAGAACAGTACGATGACTAATTTGTCATTCTTTAAAGATGCAAATTCAAAGATTAATTCGTATTTTTTGAAAGTTGAAATCTGTTCTCGTTTTATCCGTTGTGTGGATAAGTCCGGGAAATGTATGACTTCGTTGAAACACAGAAAACTGAAAGGACGCTTTCTTCTTCATTCTCTCTCAAAATTGATTCTGTGTTTTGTGCCTAAAATTAGAATCGTTTCTTCAGGAATTATCCTAGTTTGGATTTCGTGATACCCAAGGCAATTAGGGTCGAAATATCAAACAAGGAAAGTGTATCACACGATTCCTGTTTGTGATCCAGATTTCCTATAACTCAATTTCGAAATTCCCCAACACTTTGTGTATATGTTACTCTGTCATTTAATATCGTCAATTGTTATTGTATTACCAAACCAATCCAATATCAATTATATCGGTTCGATTGGGCATAGGTAACTGAAATGGGTTGGTTGGCAATACCCAATAACCAATATGGATTGGATGATTCGATTAGATTGGTTGTATAAAAAACTTTGGATATCCACCGATGAACAACTCTAGTAATCGCCTTTTGTTTATACTCACCTAACATTTACGTCTTCGACAGTGAAGTTGGCTTAGATTAAATATTACCAAAAGTATCATTTTGTCGATTTTTCTTATTGTTTGATCTAGCAGACACTCTAATTACTCAACACCAGAGGGCATTCCAAAGTTAGATACTGTATTTTGACTTTTAGAGTCAAAATTTGTAATCGTAAACATATGAACTTGACATGTAGCTATATGCCATGTACAAGAATCAATAAAGACACTAGCTTGAGTATTTTTGGGACACTATGTTAATTTGTTTTATAAAAACATAAAGCTTCTACTGTTATGATCTCCAAACCCTATATCGAGTAGATGAATACAAACTTGCTACTTGTATACTAATCTTAAGAAGAACAATATAATTTGCTTCAATATTCCATTAGTTTGATAGAAATATTGCTTCTTGCTTTTATTCAGTTGACCCCCAGCATGCTAGCTGCAATCAGAATGATTAGAGATGTGGATACTCCATTACTTCAATATTTTGAGGGAAATCTTCCACACCTAATCGTGTCAAGAACCAAGAAAGATGGATCAATTGAAGTTAAAAGGGAAGATAAAGATAGTGATTTTTCCATGAAACACAGTTGATGGAGGAAACATGAATGCAATACATGGTAAGCAAATTTCAAAATATTCTCGTCTTTTTCCTGTACAATTGGTACATAACTTTCAATATACCCATATATAACTTACCGGATTAAGTTCTATGTACATTAAGTCCATTAACTTAATATGGAACAACACCTACACTACAAGAAGATTGGGCAACAACGGCGACACGTGTCGCCGCTAATACCTTTAGCGGCGACATGCTACTCGTCGCCGCTAATATGTTGTCGCTGCTAATACGATGATGTTGCCACAATAGCTGTCGCCGCTAATACTCTTTTGATTTTTTTTATTTATTTCACATTAAATTTATAATCAATCCAAATATTAATCCATATAGCATTTGAAAAATCTGATAATTTTATATAGAAATATTAATACATATTATACAATCAATCCAAAATATTAATCCATACCACATTTAGTATTGTTTCAAATTACAAAACGTTTCATAAAATCCTAAAATAACTACTCGTCCTCATCATCATCTCCATTATTTGGTGGCGGCAATGAGCGAAACCACTCTTCCAATGCTGCAGAACATGCCGGGTCCTGTAGTATTGTTTGGAGCATTTGCAACTATAAAGAAAACAAAATATATTAACAACATATCAGAATAACATTATAATTAATTATACCATTCCATTATAGCATTTACTAACAATTACCTGTGATTGTGGTTGTTCTTGTGTCATTGGTTGTTGCTGATCGTACATAGACACAACGGTAGGGAGTTTACGCCAAATGCCTCTGATATGTCCGCGTCGAACACCCAATATTCTTTCAAAACAATCTTTTATATCAGTTTGTGCTAGACCGCTTGCCTCAGAAGTAGCTTGGGTTCGTTGGTTTATCTCTTCGACTAAAGCATTCTGTATTTTTTGAAAACAATAAAAATCATAAAAATTAGATTACTAAATACCTTTGACGATATAAACACTTATATGAAAAATACAAATTAACCACTTACATATTGTTGCTCGACTGCAGGACTATAAAATACCCCTTGGCGATTGGAATTAGCTTTACGAAAAGCTTCGATTCGACTGATATCCTATTTAACATTAAAATTTAGATTAGTTATACTTTAAATAAATATTTAAATATATCATAACTTACTTCTTTGAAACATGCATTACTGTATGAGCTCGACCCACCTCTGTTTACAACTACTTGTTTTGCACGACATTCCTTGTTTGACGCCGAATGCCTTTAAAATTCTGGCGTTTGAAAATGTTCGACTGCCTTCGCCCAATTTTCGTGTGACATTCTGTTAGGGGGGTTGTTTAATGTGGCTTGGATATCTGCAGCCCCCCCGATTTCCTTAAAATAAGCATGAGCTTTACTTTTTCGGCCTCTGTAAACTTTTGCAAGACTCGAATCAATGCTCCGCAACAATTGAGCACGCTCCGGATCCATGTTAACCTTATCCAAATCAAATTTATTCTGCAAAACACAAAAATTTTAGTTAATTAAATAACAATCACAACTAAAATTAAAATTGTATCCAAGTTACCTTTAGATGAACAACTGCTGCGTTCCTTAAAGCGGGGGAAACATTGTCCCAACCAGATACGTTGAAAGGGACATTGTTCCACAAATACCTCCCAATTTCATGGGTGAACCAATTACCACGCTTCCCGACAGGGGAATATGTGATCTCCCTGTCGAAATCCAAATCTATGGGCTTTCCCTTATTTGCCCTTATCAACTTTCCCAACTCAATATTTTTTGACATGCCCCTCCTTTTTTTAGGAAGCTCGGATGAAAAAATACAATTAAACCTATTAGTCATGATAACTTATTATAAAATAATAAAAATAGTTAATAAATATATCATAATAAAACTCACCATCTTGTTCGTGCTGACCACGACCAAAGCCTCCTGGAGGTGGTGGATCCCCGACTCCATCACCTCCGTGTCCAAGCCCCATAACATCGGCCATCATGGCCAAGAGTATTGCCCAAGTAAACCTCATCTGCAATATGAATAAAAGTTAGTTACCCTGCGAAATTGTAAGATATACAATATAGACAAACAACATAACTAAAAGTTAGACAAACAATAGGAATTAAAGTTACATTTCAAATAAAGTTTCTATTACCAAAAAAAAAATTGATTTTTTAATCAGAATCTTGATCATATACTTCAATGTCTTCTTCATCCGTATCATAATCAGAATCACCATCATCATAATCAGTCTCTTCATCGGAAACATTATCGATTCTACCCATTGGCGGAGGTACTTCAGTCTCGTCTTCATCGTCATAATCAACATTGTTTTGAGCTACGTCAACATTGTTTTGAAACTATTGTGAGAAGTCAATAAAAAGTCTAGCTCCAGATGAAGAGTTGTTTTGAACTATGTCAACATTTTCGGCCTCCACATTGTCGACATCTTGGACAGAGTCACTGTAATTATTTTGGACACGAGGATTGTCGGATGGTAGATCCCAAATTTTTCGATGATTAACATGCTCGACGACACAACGAGGGTTGTTGTTTTGCTTTCTTCGATGATTAACAGGCTGGCGGATGTAGAACACTTGTTTGGCTTGCGAAGCATATATGAGTTGATCATCTTGGTACGCTTCTTTTTCTGTGTCGATACTTATGAAATTATCATCAGGAATATCTCCCGTATCAAACCACTTGCACCGAAATATTACAGTCGAATACTCATATGGATATTGCACCTCCATAATCTCTTCTAACTGGCCATAATATTTCTCTCCATTCTCACCAACCACTAGAACCCCAGAGTTTTGCGTTTTGCGTTGTGCATGACGACTAAGTACCATAAACCTAACACCGTTGACTATGCACGCAGTGTAAGTATAAACATCCATTTGTGAACCCATTGAAAGGGCTGACAACTCTTTGTGGAATTCAGGAGAGTTTTCTTTTTCCATCTGATAAACCTATTAAACATATGTTGATGTGTTATGTATTCTTGATTCATTAAATTTATGAAAGATATTTGTTTGTTAATTATGATTACCTTTTCAAGAAACCAGTTGGGAAATTCGGTTTTTTCGTCACTTTCAGGATGTTCTGATTTGAATTTTCTATATATATATATATATATATATATATATATATATATATATATATATATATATATATATATATATATATATATTAAATTGATGAATGGAAAAAAGTAACAATAAATAATGAAAGATAATTAAAAGTAAGAACACTTACTCGATGTATTGTTTGACTTCTTGACAACTATTCAATATAAACCATTCAATATTACGTTTCTCTGTTATATCAAGATGTTTGATTTGCGTTGCGCTCGTCGGTCAACACTTGGACTCAAACATCCAAAACTTTGTTTTTTTAATGACAACGTCTTCGTTTCTTTCAAGGCGATTGACATCTCGAAGGTACATCGAACAAAATGTCAAAGCTTTTTCAGCAATATAATCTTCAGCTATACAACCTTCCGGCCTCGCCCTATTTCTGACATAGTTTTTTAGTTTTTTCATATACCTTTCAAACGGATACATCCATCTCATACATACCGGGCCTCCGACAATCGCTTCATCAGGTAAATGCAAAACTAAATGAATCATAATGTCGAAAAACGCTGGTGGATAAATCAACTCTAACTTGCACAAGATTCTAATAATGTCTTCTTTTGCTTTCCTCATATCCCCCACCTTTAGTGTTCTGGAGATTTCAACCCAATAATGTTAGTATCATTATCTACCACTTTCTTACTAATGTTAGATCCAAACCCATCAGGAAATTTAACATCTCTTATAAATTGACAAAAGATTTTGCGGTCAGGTTTCTTGAATGAGTAGCTTGCATGTGGTCTAGTGAACTTGTTACCCTTTTTTTTTGCAACCATTGATTACGCCGGATATTCAGATTTTTCAAGTCCTCACGTGCATTTGATGTGTCTTTACTCTTATCATTCATCATAGAAGTACCCAAAAGACTCTCACCCACATTTTTCTCGACATGCATCAAATCTATGTTGTGTTTCAGCTGTAGAGAAGACCAATACTCGAGCTCGAAAAATATGCTACGTTTCAACCAGTTCAACTCGAATCCTTGCCGATCCATGTTTTCTTTGAGAGTGTTAGGATGTTTACCCGGTTTACGAAGTATTAGACGACCTAGTTGCTCTTGTATGTCTTCATTAGTAAAGTGTCTCGGAGCGGGTCTTGTCTCTGGTTGCCTATTAAATTTCAAACTCCTCCTTAATGGATCATTAGCATCTAAGAACCGACGATGACCGATATAAACGACTTTATTTACTGCACGGTATGAAGGAGTGTCTTCATTGCAAGTCGAGCTTGCTCTATACCCTTGTCCGCTCCAGCCCGATAAACTACTACGAGCTGGAAAGTCGTTTATTGTCCATAACAACATAGCTTTCATCGTGATGAATGTGTTTGTCGCTCCGTCTTTAATGCGTATGCCTGATTGCCATAAAAACTTAAGCTCTTCCACTAACGGCCTAAGGAAAACATCTATGTCCTTTCCAGGCGCTTTAAGGCCGGGAATCAACAAGGCCAACATGAATGATGACTCTTTCATACAAAGCCATGGTGGCAGATTGTAAGTGGTGAGTACAACCGGCCACGTACTATGCAAATTACACATGTTACCAAATGGATTAAAGCCATCAGCTGCCAGCCCTAGTCGTACGTTGCGAGGTTCAGTCGAGAAGTCAGGGAAATCTACATCAAATTTTTGCCAAGACTCTCCATCAACGGGATGATGCATCACACCATCTTCTGATCTCCCAGTACTATGCCATATCATATTTTTGGAAGTGTACCGTGAACAATACAAACGACGTAGTCTAGGGGCCACTGGAAAGTACCGTAACACCTTATGAGCCACTTTCTTACCCTTGGTGTTTTTATCAATCCACCGACTCTCTTTACAAACGGGACAAACTTGCAATGACTTGTGTTCCTTCCAGAAGAGAAAACAATCGTTTTTGCACACATGAATTGACTCGTACCCCAAACCTAAATTCTTCAGTTTCTTTTTTGCTAAATAATATGAACGGGGAACCTTGTTTCCCGGTGGAAATGCCGAATGCAACAACTCAAGGAGTTGATCAAATGAACTATCAGTCCATTTGTTGTTGACCTTCATATGCATCAACTTTGCTTAAAAATCAAGGAATGAAAACGTACAACCAGGATATAACTTGGTTTCGACTGCCTCTAACAACTCTTCAAAATCATCATCGACACCACTACCCCCTGTATTCGAGGTTCCTTCATCGAGGTTTATATCATTTTCTCTCGACTCCCACATAACATCGTCAATAACATCAACCATCTCGTTGCTTGGCAATACAACATCTACAACTGGAGGGATTAAAGGTTCACCGTGATATATCCATGTTTTGTATGATTGACTGAAACCATATATACCAACATGACGTCTCATTGCTTTCGGATTCAAGAAGTAACGATTATCACATTTCTCACACGGACATCTGGTTTCACCTTTACAATCTAGGTGTAACATGGATCTCTCGACAAAAGTGTCGAGTCCTAGCTGGAACTCGGGAGATTGACGATGTGGATTAGTAGTCCAGCTTTTATCAATAGACATGATGCAACTGAAACATAATTTAGTGTTTAAGGTTTACTTTACGGGAAACAAAAATCAAGTAGAGTATTCATAAAGTTGACGATTCAAAAAGTATTCCAACACGGGATAACCTAATTAAAGCTAAATTTAAAGTTTTAATGACCAACATTAAGTCACTAAAAGTATGTTGCTATTAAGTTGGTTTTATAATTGATTTAAGTTGATTTTATAAAGGTAACTTAATTTGATTCTAAAAGTAAATTAATTAGATTTTATAATTAATTTAATATTTTCTTTTTTGTTATTAGTTTAATTTATTTATTAAACTAATTTTATTTTATTTTAATATTAACATTAACATTAGCTTGATTTTAAAACTACTTTAAGTTGATTTTAATATTATTTTTTTAATGTTTTTTTTAAATTAATTTAATTTTATTCTATAATTAATTTAAAATTATAAGAAGTACGTTGCTATTAAGTTAGTTTTATAATTAATATAATTTGATTTTATAAAGGTAACTTAATTTGATTCTAAACGTAAATTAATTAGATTTTATAATTAATTTAATATTTTCTTTTTTGTTATTAGTTTAATTTATTAAACTAACTTTATTTTCATTTTAATTTATTAAACTAACTTTATTTTATTTTAATTTTAACATTAACTTTATTTTAAGTCACTAAAAGTATGTTCCTATTAAGTTAGTTTTAAAATTAATATAATTTGATTTTATAAAGGTAACTTAATTTGATTCTAAAGGTAAATTAATTAGATTTTATAATTAATTTAATATTTTCTATTAAATTAGTTTTATAATTAATATAATTTGATTTTATAAATGTAACTTAATTTGATTCTAAACGTAAATTAATTAGATTTTATAATTAATTTAATATTTTCTTTTTTGTTATTAGTTTAATTTATTAAACTAACTTTATTTTCATTTTAATTTATTAAACTAACTTTATTTTATTTTAATTTTAACATTAACTTTATTTTAAGTCACTAAAAGTATGTTGCTATTAAGTTAGTTTTATAATTAATATAATTTGATTTTATAAAGGTAACTTAATTTGATTCTAAAGGTAAATTAATTAGATTTTATAATTAATTTAATATTTTCTTTTTTGTTATTAGTTTAATTTATTAAACTAACTTTATTTTAATTTTAATTTATTAAACTAACTTTATTTTATTTTAATTTTAACATTAACTTTATTTTACAACTAATTTATTATTTTTTAATGTTTTTTTAAATTAATTTAAAGTTATTCTATAATTAAATTAAAATTACTAGAAGTACGTTGCTATTAATAACCTAATTAAAGCTAAAGTTGTAATGACCAACATTAAGTCACTAAAAGTATGTTGCTATTAAGTTGGCCAAACATTAAGTCACTAACAAAATTAAGCACTTTGAAACCATATACAATACATTACTAGAAGTAAGTTGCTATTAATAACCTAATTAAGCCAAATGTATACATTTAATTTGCATATTTCAATTTCATCCAATTTCATACAATTAAGTCAAATGTGTATATATATATATATATATATATATATATATATATATATATATATATATATATATATATATATATATATATATATATATATATATATTCAATTTACATATTCCAATTTCATACAAATATATACATCTAAGTTTCATGTTAAGGCAATGTGGTATAACTTTCATCCAATTTCATCCAATTTCATACAAATATATACAAATATATACATCTAAATTTCATCCAATTTCATACAAATATATACATATACATGTCAATTTTTTTTTATACTTCAATGTAATCTAAACATAAATTTCAAAATATACACAAAATGCATAATAAAACTCCAACAAATGTGAAAAAAACACACAATCCAACAAAATACATACAATCCAACAAAATGCATAACAAATTCATATATCAAAATACAAACATAATCACTCAACAAACTTGAAAAATACTCACTATTTATCATCTAAAACAGAAAAATCATAAAAAAGATGAGAAATTCGACCTTGGTTGGGGCAATTTCGGAATTTTGGCTAAATGTTGAACTTGGTTGGGGTTGTGGCGGTTTTGTGGCTGCCTTGAGGGAAGGAGAAGCTAGCACCGATCCAAGAAGCAATGCCTAGTCCACCAAGTTGGAAAATTTGCGTGATATTGAAGAAAAATCGAGAGAAAAACCAGAGAAAATTGAGTGAAAGGTAAGCTGTGAATCGCAGAAAGGTAAGAAAGGTAAGCTGTGCAGGGGATATCTGCGTTTAGCATTAGCGGCGACGGGTATTAGCGGCAATGCAAGGGCAATAGCGGCGACATTAGGGCATTAACGGCGACAAACGGAGGGAAAACTCCGCGCATCTTTCCGCTTTCCTTAACAGCCGTTAGATTGAAAACAAATCGGACGACTGGGGTGAGAATGACGCGGATCGCTAAATGAAAGCATTAGCGGCGACGCCTTTAACGGCGACAACCAGCAATAGCGGCGACACGTAACGCGTCATTTACGTGGCGCCGCTATTGCTGGCTGTCGCCGCTATAGCTTTGTTTTCTTGTAGTGCTAAGACTGTCGATTACCATTTGCTTAGCTTTGTTTCATTTGAAGATTCGATATGCAGAGACAGAGGAACAATGAACTGTTTCCTTCAGATTACTCATTTCTGCAAAAGGGCAACAAACGGGTATTACTATGTGTCTAGGTGTATTTAGGGTTCCTCGTTTATAATTTTCTATAATGAAATTAAATGTATTAAAAATGTATCTCAAGTTATATATGACTACTTACTTGATCAAATGCTTGCATGTTAATCATTTCGTCTAAATGTACAAGGCTTTTTTGCATAGATGGTGATGAACATGGATCAAGGTTTTCTCAGACACAATTGAGAGAATGATAAAAAATTGAATATGATCAAATGAGAAGTACATGGAAAATTGTGAACCAATTAGGTATCATAAAATCTAATATTTGTCAAGGAGGTCTGACATCACTTTATACTCTTAACAACCAAAATATTGATTAACATGGCACATCAAGTTTATTGAAGCATATCCAGAATTCGTTGCAACTCATGGACAACATTTTTGATATTTGTCCTTTGTGGTGGGGACTCCATGGAGCATGATACTCCAAGCTTGACTGTTGAAGACAAGCATTCTTTTATTTTCTTTGCATATTCTAACGTAGATTGTGTAGCAATAGCATCATCTTGAAGAAATTTTAGAAGGTCATCATCAATAACATCATTTACATAGTCTGGCAAGGCCATTTGTGCAAATTTATGAAGGCTAAGGCCTTCATTAAAGATGTCATCAGTCGGCCTTTTCCCTGTCATCACCTCCAACAATAGTATTCCAAAACTATAGACATCCCCACTACTTGTAATCTCGCTCCCAACACCATACTCTGAAACTTATAAGCAATTACTTTAATAAAAGGTAATATACTACAAATAAATATGAGCATGTGGAATAAATGGACTTTACCTGGAGGTGTGTACCCAATCGTTCCTCTAATGCCACTTGTGCTGTTTTGGTTTGAATTTGTTCCAAGAAATCGAGCTAAACCAAAGTCTCCAACATGGGCCACCATATCATCATCCAACAAAATGTTGCTTGGCTTCAGGTCACAGTGAACGATGCTTGGGAGACAGTGATTGTGAAGATAATCGAGTGCAGATGCGACATCAATGAGAATATTTATTCTTTGAAGAAGGTTTAGTGTGGATGTAGATGCACTTGAATGCAACCAATCTTGTAAACTCCCGTTGGACATGAACTCGTATACCAAAGCTTTGAAGTCATTGCCTTGGTAGTCTACACTTGAACATGAAGTTATTATCTTCAATAAATTACGGTGTCGAATACTCCGCCATGCTTCACACTCCGCTATAAAGCTTTTGTGAGCACCTCGATTTTGAAGATGTAGAACTTTGATCGCAATAAATCTATCACCATGATCAAGTATTCCTTTATAAACAGAGCTGAAACCACCCTCACCAATCAAATTGGCTTTGGAGAAGCCGTTGGTTGCTTTCAGAAGTTGACCGTATGATACTTTCATGAATCGTTCGGCCCTTGATGGTGATCGAGAAGGTTGGCACTTCCTTTTCTTACACCAAACATACACTAAACACAATACAGTAAAAAGTGTGGACACAATTAGAATGACTATTACCAACTCAAGAACCCTTTTTTTATGTTTCTGTGTGATCTCATTGCATTTGGGTAACCCAAGTTCAGCCAAGCCACCACAAAGCTTACTGTTTCCCAAAACAGAGAATGCACTTGCATTGGCAAACACTAATAGCACTGGTACTTCACCCTCAAAATCATTAAATGATAGGTTTACATATTCTAATAACTTCAACCGTTCCAAAAATCTAGGAATTTGGCCCGATAAATTATTATGAGAAAGATCAAGTGTTGAAACTCCTCTCATAGAAGTTAATGAGGATGGTATGGTGCCTTGAAATAAGTTGCCTTTGAGGGATAAGAATGAAAGGCTTGTGCAACCACCAAGGCTACTAGGAACGTCACCTGTTAAATTGTTATCAGATAAATCTAGAGAAGTTAACATCTTGAGGTCGCCAACCTCTGTTGGAAGTGACCCAAACAGATTGTTTTGAGAAAGATCTAATCTTATGGTCAAAGATGAAAGTTGAAGAAGTTGTTTAGGTATTGTGCCGCTGAGTTGATTGTTGTTAAGGAGCAAATCCAATAGATGATGACAATTTCCCATGCTTGATGGAATATGCCATTCCAGTCTGTTGAAAGATAACCAAAGCTTAGACAATAAAGATATGTTCCCGATAGCATCTGGAATCGGCCCTGAAAATTGGTTTTTAAATAGTACAGCAACTTGTAGCTTTTGAAGCTGACCAATGGTGGAGGGGATTTTTCCTGTAAACCAGTTTTGTGATAAAACTAAAGTGGTCAAGCCAACTAGATTACCTATACTTGAAGGGAGGTTTCCATATATATCATTTCTTCCTAAATTTAGAAGGCTGAGTTGATCAGAAAGATTACCGATTGATGTGGGTAGCACTCCTTGAAACTTGCAATTATAAAGCTGCAAAACCTTTAATTTGCTGCAATTTGTCATAGTATCAATAAACTTCATATCATCAGCCCCTTTGAATCTGTAGTCGTTATTACCAAAGTTTAAGAAATATATATCTTTCAGTTTTGCAAAATCAATTGTCAACTTTCCCCTAAAATTGTTGTTATTCACTTCAAGAAGTTGTAATTTTGAAGAATTAGATATCGAGGGTGGAAGAGGTCCGGTCAGTTGGTTATCCCGCAATTGGAGGAACTGAAGATTCGGGAGCATTGCACCTATGGCTGAGGGAAGACTACCAGTAAGTTGATTCTCACCCAAGGAAAAATAAGTTATGAGTGAGAGGTTAAAAATGGAATGAGGGATGGTTCCAGACAAGTTACAAGCACCAAGCTGAAGCACTGTTAAGCTTTTCCAATTTCCTAAGGTGTCTGGAATGCTCCCACCCAACGGATTTCCGGAAGCAGAGAAGGATATCATTGATGTTATATTCCCCAAGAAAGCTGGGATTCCACCTGTTAACTTATTATCATAAACTCTAAACAAAGTAAGTTTGGAGAGGAAACTGATCTCTTTGGGTATGCTTCCAACTAGCTTGTTGTGATGAAGTCGAAGCCTTTCCATATCAGAACACCCAGACAAGTTAGTTGGAATGACTCCGTTGAATTTGTTAAAGCGGAGATAGAGGAAACGAAGCCTGAATAGACGACCCAGTTCATGAGGGATGGTTCCTTGAAAGCTGTTGTTGGTGAGAGAAAACATGCGAAGGAAGCTTAGGTTCCCTACATGAGGAGACAAGGAGCCTTGTAGGCCTTGTGAGATCAGTACTAGACCAATGACTCTTCTGTGCTTCTTCCCACATATAACACCGCTCCAATCACAAAAATGGAAGGAAGCGTTCCATGAGCTTAGAGCTTCATTTGGATCATGGGTGATCATCGACTTGAACTTCAACAACGCCTTGTAATCGGTCTCATTACCACCACCGGAAGCAGAGATGGTGGTAGTAACCAGAAATATACCGATACTATAAAAAAAGAGGAAAGCAATTAGAGAGTTCATTTTTGGAAATTGGAAGAGCAATTGTTGGCGTTTAATTTTATCTTCAGTTCTTGCATGTTAATGTACGTGACATGCAAAAATAGTGAAATGAATGTCATCCACAAATTCCTTATCAACTTTGACCATGACATTGAGGACCCTATTCCTCAAATAATGCTTGCTGCCGGTTGAAATCTGAAAAAGCTGAAACTGCGTTTTGTATGTTGAAATCATAGCTTTGATAATGGAATGGTTGCTTTATGTTGAAATCATAGACATGATAATTCTTGCTTTTTAAAGTGATCGTGACTCTGTCTATTTGCTTTCATCATTTCCTTTTAGAAGCAAGAAAATGGAAATCACATTTTATTTGAATTTATATGTTGGGATTTTAAGCCGTCTTTGATCTTTTTGATCCGGTAATTATGGTGACTGTATATTATATGTTATATATAGGTCAGTTTTATTTAGAGTCCTCCTATATTTCTATCCATTTGAGACAAGTGTATAAAATATTATTAATCTTATTCAAATAATAGGTGTGAGACTCGTGTATTACACGGATTGATTTAAAAAAAGATTAAATATTAAAGTGTAAATATAAAATATTTTTTAATGTACAACATTAAAATAAGAAATGAAGAAATGTATTTATTGCAATTTAATATCATATATATATATATATATATATATATATATATATATATATATATATATAATATTTAATACTTTACATATATAAGTATATGACTTTAATTTTAAAAATTGAAAAAACCAAAAATTGACACGTGGATAATATTTATTTCAAAAATACCACAAAATCACAAGAGTTAAAACTCACGAGAGATTGACATGTGGCAAAATACCTTCATTTATTAAGGAGGACAACACATGCCACAATTTCATATGGGTAAAGAAAAATTTTCTGTGCATACAACATTTTTTTGTTATCTTTGTTCGTACTACATTTTTTTTTATCTTTGTTCATACAACATTTTTTTTAACCCTTTTAATTTTTTTAAGCTGCACATTTTGCACATTTCCTAGGAGCATTCTGTCACCAAAGTATTACCAAAAGTGTCAAAAAGGTATGGTACTGAGAAATTTCTCGATATATATTTCCTAGGAAATTCTCTGGAAAAACATTTCCTAAGAAATTCCTCATAAAAATATATTCTAGGAAACTTCTCGAAAAAATATAGCCTTGGAAATGCCTTAGGACTTCCGACAAAAGATATCTCCTCGGAAGTTTCCATGGAAATCCGTCACAAGAAGTTACCTAGGGTTTTTCCTACGCAAAACTTTTCCTCGGTATTTCTTCGGAAAACAACGGTTTCCTAGGAATTAATGAGGAAATAGTCCCTCGAAAAAGACGTGTTTTTTTAGTAGTGTGTACATGCAAACTTTATCCACGCTACAATTAAGTTAACATAACAAGAATAGAAGCATGCCCAAGGGAAATTATAAGAAAGAACCAATCAAATTAAAAATAACTAAAACTAGTATAAAATTTAGAATGAACTACAAAAAACATTCATGTTGTTTATGTATTTTGTTTTTGGATATGATTTTGATATTTAACACTTATGATTGTTTGATATGCTTCTTATTAGGTCTGGTAAGAGGTTGAATCTGACTTGGTTTGGTAACACTTAGATTTTGTAAGATATCACACTTAGAAGACCTTTGAATTGGTACTAACTTCTCTGATATGTTTCTTACTCGGTCAGATTCAAGAGCGGGTCGTTAGACCTTGACTCAATCTGACTCAATCAACAATTGTAACACCTTGTTTTGAGTTGTTTCGTAATTCGGGTCTGTGACCTGAAGATCAAGTATAATAAGGCTTCAAGCTTTGGGAAAGAGAGGTTTAGATCCATTCGGATGTGGGTCATGTAGATTATGTGATCCAAGAGTTCGGTGTAACGCCCGCAGATCCGGGCTAATCAATTTAGAGGCAATAGGGGTCGAAAACGACTTTTCGACAAAAAGATTATTTAGAATAAATAATCTTAACCAAGTTGTAGAATATGTCACAGGGTTTCCGTACATATAAAGAACGCCGAAATCCGAGTTATAACGAAGAAGTTATGACCCGTCGAAGTTTCGCGTCGGAACCGGCACGACGCCGGGAAGCGTAAATAGTAAATTTATGATAGAGCGAGATTTAGCCTTAGCACTCTAAACGAAAGTCGTATAATATGTTAAACTAAGAACTTCGATAAAAAGAACGCCCAAATCTGACTTCGTATGAAGAAGTTACGATTTTTTCGAAGTTTCGGATTAGGAGTGTACAGCCCGAAATTCGAATATTAGATCGATCGATTTTTAGCCAACACAACCTAAACGAGAATCGAAGATCTCATTATTAGTAGCGTAACAATAAAAAGACAGACGAAAATGGATATCAGATGAAGAAGTTATGAGATTATAACGGACCAATCCTGTCCCGGCCTGTTAAAAATATAACTTTAAAAACAAATTCAAAATTAGCCGACGGAGTCTAAACGAAAGTTGTAGAGTGCGTCTCCACCTACACATGGATATAAAGAACGTAAAAAACAGAGTTCGTATGAACGAGTTACAAATTATAATAGCATATTTACGTATTAAAATAAAGTATAAATCATATATACGTACACATATATATACATATGTATATATCATTAGAAAGGTATCGACGATGCGGTCATTATAAGACTAATGTTGAGTTCTTTCAACATTAGTTTAGTACAAATATCTTTAAATCTATTTAAAATAGTATTATAAAGGGGTGTTTAGTTGTTTATATAACTATAAGGTCATTAAGTAATTATGGGGGGTAGTTTTTGTAAATTCAATTACTATAAATAAGAGGCTTGGGCTCTCATATTTCTTGCACCATTCTCTTGATTCAAGAGTCTTTCTCTCCTTATCCCCCGAGCATTTCGGTCCCTTGTGATTCGACTTCTCTTTCTGTAGTTTAGTATAGTAAGGTGAGCGCTGAAGCGTTGCACGAATCTTTCTTAGAAAGATTCAACGACGAAGTTCTGCCCCTGCAGAGCCCGACTCCTAGCTAAAACCCCCTTGTAAGTAAGTTATGCTTACCTTATTTTAATATAGCTTATATTTAAAATTAGTATTGTTATTATGAACTTATAATAAATATTTGAGCTATTATTATAACTTATATAAGTGTCGTTATAATATATTTTTTTAACTACTCGTGGTACGGGGAATCTGGTTTAAAGGGCCGCATAGGGTTGTTGGATTTCAGAAGTGCTATATGCCAAAATGGTCCTGCCCTCCGGTGTTTTATGTTTGGCCCTTGTCTGTACATAGTGGTTGGAAAATATTGTTTAACGCTTATATAATAATAATAATAATACTAAGACTAATAGTTGGTCACGGTAAATATTAGACTAAAATTTAGCGATAATAATGCTATGTTTCGTCGAAGGAAAATAGAATCGTTAGAAACAAGCGCTGCCCGATTTTGGAATCATCACTTTAACAAATGAGTGCATAGTTACTTTCAGCTTACACATAGATATGAAGTATTTTATATAAATTACGTGCTATGTGTGCATATCATCTGAATACTTGCTATCTATGCTGGATGAACGTTTTATACATGTTTTCAATGATTTAAACTGTATATGTATTTTATATCTACAAAATGTGTTGGGTAAAACATGGGTAGATGTAATAGTTGCTGTGTGACAAGATAAAACGATGAGAGGCCTTGTTATAGATGTTATTGATGATCCAGTCATCTAGCAGAGTATAGATGACGACCACGGACTATTCTAGACAGTCCAGTGGAACACTAGCAGGCTCGCAACCTGTAGGTGTTTATTCGAACTGTGTGTTTATTTGAACTGTGTGCTCACCAGATGTACTCCATCCCCCACATGGTTTCCTTAAGGACATTTATTGCTGAAGAATCCCCTTAGCAGTAGTGTCCGTCCCGATGATAATCCTTAGGATAGGTCCCTTATGATAGATGCTTAAGGACGTAATGTGAGGATAACGGGAACGGGTAATCGGGTTTGTTTAATTTAATGAAGTTAATAAACTTATTTATTGTGGGTTGAAAACCCTATGTGCTCACCAGGCTCCCAAGCCTGACCCACTCAGTTTTATGTATTACAGGTAGTGGTGCTTGAGCATAGATATGATGTTTGGACGAGGGATTACGGATATAGGTCTGTAGATATGAAATAATGTAGTAAGGCTTATATTGTACTGCTTATGCTTTTGATCTGTACAAACATGACATCCCAAGTCTTTTAATGAAATACATTTCTACGGAAATGCTTTTGATAAATCTTTATCATATGTTGTTTTGGGACAAATTCCCCAACACTTTTATTTAAAATGTTACTCTGATTTTTAACCAAAGCATAAACAAACCGGTCTTTTCTGGCCGTGATTTTGGGGATGTCACATTCGGTTTGTGCTTTGGAGTCAAAGGGTAAAATGGAAAAAGTAGTGTTTCAGATATCTTTTATGAAATATGGATTTTAGTTCGATGTGTTTGAAGTCAAAAGTAATTATATAGGGTTGTAGATCTCCTCAATACCTTTCCGTGGATATAAAGATCATCGAAATCGGATTTGAAACGAGGAAGTTATGACTGCTTGAAATTAGGATGATTTTTGGGTTAGCCGCGTACACGGGGTGTACGGAGAGTACATTGGGCTTATTAGGGTATCCATAGTACACTGAGCGTACCAGTAGTACGCTGGGCGTATGCGATCAGTTCCCAAACCCTATTTTCATGGTTTGAGCCCTATTTAATTTCCTTAACTTCCCCAAACTCATTCCATTCTCGGCGTCCACCTCTCCAACACCCTCTCTTGAAACCCTAACCTTAGTTTGAGCCTTGTGAGCAAAAAGAAGGTGTTTTAAATCTTTGGATTGTTCTTGGTGCACCTTGGAGAAAAAGGAACTCATTGAAGAAGCGTTGGTTGCATTGGAGCTTGTAGATCCAGACCTTGTCACCTTGATCTTTCTTTTGGAGGTATAAAGTTTGAATGTTGACGATGAAAGTGTTAGATCTAGCTAGTTTTGGGTGTTATGAGACCTTGGTCACTTTAAGTGTATAGAGTTTAGATCTTGAAAGTTTGTGACCTTGTTATGGATAAAATTGGAAACTTTATCCATCTAAACATCATATTGATTCAAATATGAAGGTTGGAGACCTGGACTTAATGGATTAAGTTGAAAAAGATGCACTTTTGGTCCCTTTGAGACATAAAGTCTAGATCTTGTTTGTTGGGACCATTCTAATGTGGAGTCATTAGGAACCATCAAAATGCGACATCGGTCCCTAGTTTTCCTCCATGCATGGTCTTGGATGTCTTAGTGGGTTAAGAAGTTAGGGTTTTTGGATGTTGAAGACTTAATAGCCATGCAGGACCATAAACTTGGAAACTTTATGGTTAAGGATATCATTTGAGGGTTAGATCTGGATTTTGGACTAAATAGCTTAAATGATTAAGCTCTTAATGGATTGGGAGGATGGCAACCGCGTACGTTGGGTGTACCAAAGGGTACACTACGCGTACATGGTTAGCCCCTCAACTTCTGGTTAAGGTGTAGTACGTATCGCGTACGTGTTGAGTACGCCCAACGTACTTAACTGAGTTGACCCGGTTGACATTTGACTTTGACCAGGATTTGAACCAAGTTTTATCTAAGGGCATTTTCGGTAATTTGATTTATAGTTTGAGATTTGGGTTCCTGTTATTTGTATAGGTGATCAGTAGAGATAGATTTTAGAGCAGTGATCAGTGCAGCTATTCTTTCAGACTATGAGGTGAGTCTCTTCACTGTACTCATGGGTCGAAGGCACCAATGCCAAATTGTGGCTCAAAGCATCCGCGACCACATTCGTTTTACCCGGATAGTAAAGGATCTCGCAATCATAATCCTTGACCATGTCAAACCACCTGCGCTTCCTTATGTTCAGGTTCGGCTGGTCCATGAGATACCTCAAACTCTTGTGATCCATGTAAATGGTACACCGGACCCCATAGAGGTGATGCCTCCAAATCTTGAGGGCAAACACTACTACCCCCAACGCCAGATCATGAGTAGGATATTGTGCCTCATGCGACTTCAGCTTCCGAGCAGCATACGCAATCATTCGCCCCCTCTGCATAAGAACCGCCCCCAAACCTGTGATGGATGCATCACAATATACAACGAAATCCTCAACACCCTCACCATCAATGACAACGTGAAACGTGCTCAACAAATCCATCTTGATAATCACAGAAACATCCCCTATAGGGATAGGGATCAAGTCGATCGGGTATGATACCCCAAAAATCTCCAAAGTGCAATCCTTGAAGATACTACTCACAGATTCCCATGTTCTTTGGCGATAGAAACTCGCAACGAACAATCTAACTCCATAAGAACCCTATCAAAGCTCCCAATGAAGGACAAAGATACAAATGACCGACTCATACCCGAGTTAAAAAGTAGAAGAGCAAGAAAAGAATCCACTAATAATGTACCTATCAGAATCATAATTATAAGCATAAATAACATAAATTGACAGAATAATAAATGGAAACATACTAGTAACGACGTTTAGCATCGCCCTGGCCTCCTCTGCTGTAAGTTGAAACGCGTGACCCCGAGCCCTCGGGGGCTCCGCCCTGCCCTGACGTTCGTCAGTGATCCTTAAAGTAGCAGGGGTAGGTGTCTGGATCAGTTTAGCAGCGAGATGTGGGCATTGGGCCTTCACATGGCCCACCTGATCACAATGGGAAAAAATCCTGGTACTCTGCCACGAAGCCTGCTGGAGACAGTCCTTCACGTAATGCCCCTCCTTGCCGCAATTGTGACAAGCTGAAGACGATCCGCACATCCCCTCATGAACTCTCTTGCACCTACCACAAGTATGGCACCTCTGTCCTCCCGATCTCGAATCAATGGGTTTGAACCGCTTAGCTGAAGGCTGTGACTGAACAGGAGCCGGTCGCTGCTCCCTAACCTAAGTCTCAATCTTTATCTCCCACCGCTGTGTGGCGTCCTGAAGCTCCAGAAGAGTACCATAATGCTGAGTGGATACAAACTGGCGAATATCTGTCTTGAGCATGCTCAAGTATCGGGTCATCTGAGCCTGATCCGAGGGTTCATACTTAGGACAGAACAATGCTCTCTATGTAAACATCTTGGTGATCTTAGTCATCGTCTCATTCGTCTGCTTCAGGGCCAAGTACTCCTGTCATCAGCTTCGAAGTCACCGCTGTCCTCTGCTTTGGAGTCTAGGAGTCTGTCATCAACTTCCACTAATCTTTCATGCCAATGCAGAGAAGGTTCAAGGCGCACTTGACCTTCCAGTCCTCCGGGCATGAGCAGGTGAAGAAACATCCTCCACATTAGAAAGCCACCTTATGGCTACAATCGGGTCCTTGACCCCATCAAACTCTAGGGGATTCGTGTTGTTGAAGTCCTAATATTGAAATAAGCCCCTCACTTGAGCACCAGTAGCAACCACAACCACCGTGGCTGCAACAACAACAACCTTAGACACCGTGCCATACTACTTATCAAACAACTTGATCATGTCGGTCTTGATAGACCCAAACAACTCTAGGGTGACACCCCGGACAACACTAGCCATCTCAACAACAATCAGCTCCCACAAATGATCGTCCATCAAACCCGACCTATCCAAGCCGCCAGCTCCTGAACCAGATCCATATCCTCTTGTAAGCACCATACTGAAAATAAACCAAAAGATATCAGAATCCCACAATTTAATCCTCTTAACGCATTACGAAAGGATAAACCTTTGGGCTTGTGACTTTCTTGCTACACGTACGAGTCCAGTTCTTCCAGCAGTACATACCCAATACTACTTTCCATACATACCCGTATTTGTCTCAAGAATCATCACAAACAACCCAAAACAGACCCAAACCCGCATACATATAGACCCTATACTCACTCTCCTAAGAGTGGCTATCAATCCTCATTCGACCCACCAAATCACACATTCATGAAACGTCCACCAACCCTGTAGTCGCTTGTGTGCGCTAATCATACATAACTCTGGACCCCATAGACAGTTGAATACTTGATTCTACCCTAAGCTCACAACCAAATAAGGAACATGAAATAAAGCTAAATCAAACATTCTTAGGCTATAAGATCTTAGTTATGTACAATTATGATGCATACACTAAACAAATATAGTAATGATGTCAATTTCTTAAAGCAAACAAGAAGCATCCCTAGGCTACCATGCATCAATATCAGACATAACCCTTAGCCTAATATAGCATGCAATTCTAACATGATAACATAATCATAAAATAGTGTAGGTAATTTGGGTACACTTCTTGCTCCGGCTGATCGTGCACATCTCTTCCTTCCTGGGTTATATTTTGAAAACAACTTATAAAAACATTTTGAAAACTTTTGTAGATCCTTAGTTTGAGTCTGGACTCACACGAATGTTTGTCCAATTCACTCAAACCAGGGTTGATACCAACTTGTAACATCCCAAAATCACAGTAAAATTTTCATTTAAAAATACAACCCAAAACATTATTGTTTACAAATCATTGTTTCAAAAGTAGAAAAATCATAAATCAGAGTAACCCAAAAAATAATATCAAATCAAATCAAGGAAGGTGTGCCCAATCACACCCTCGTAGTGCCCGATCATCTGGAGTACCTGAAACATAAACTAAAACCGTAAGCCCAACACTTAGTGAGATTCCCCAAGATACCACACACAACATATAAATAGACATATACAATGCATGTTGGACCCACAACCTCCTGGTTGGATTGCCTCAACATTGGGTCCATAATCTCTCGGTTGGATTACCTAGGCCCAAAACCTCCTAGTTGGATTGCCCTGGCCCATAATCTCCTGATTGGATTGCCCCAGTCTATCTGTCTAGCGCACAAAGTAGTGAAATCAACCCAATGAACATATGTCGACATATATATACAAATAAACATCTAATACAGTTAATCATATAGATCTACCAGGTCACTATAACATATCAATATCCTTCAAACCAGGATACGTAATCTATCGGGCCAACATTGGTGCCTTTGACCCCCCAAGTATAATGAGGAAGAACTCACCTCACAATCAGATGAGAACAAGAAAAATACACAACGCCATGAACGAATCCAAAGCTCAACGATCACCTAACCAATACCAAGGACCTAATCTTAATTAACAACTCAAAATACCCAAAATATCCCTAGGTCAAACTTGGTCAAAACTTTGGTAAAAGGTCAAAGTCAATGAGTCAACTCAGTTAACTCAGCTGAGTATGCGGGGCATACTCAGCTTGTACGATGGGTGTACAAGAGCCTTGACCGGGATCGGGCTGTGGACCTCATACGCACGACGTACTTAGAAGCTACGCTCGACTTATGCACCGAAGTCCCTTTTTCCATAATAAGAGCTTAATTCATTAAGCTTTTACATTCTAATTATAGATCTAGGGCCAAATTACCACTGAGAGTCATAAAGTTTCCAACTTTATGACTTTGCATGTCCATTAAGTGCTTAATACCAACAATCCTAACTTCTTAATCCCTAAAGACACTCTAGAGCATGCATGGGGAAGAACTAAGTATCAAGATCTCATTTTTATGACTCAAGACCCCTCAATGGGTCTGAAAGGGCGACTTATTTGGTTAAGAGCATGCCATGCTTAAGAATCACCAAGGTTGGGACCAAAAATGCCCTAAATGAAGGAATAACTAGATCTATAAGAAAAGATGATCAAGCTAGGAGATTTTTACCTCCTGAAGGTTGCTAGCAAGCTAAGAATCCTAAATCTAAACTTCTTCCAAGCTCCAAAGTCCTTCCACCACCTTCTTCTTCTTCAAGAATACCATCAAAACACACAAATAAGATCAAGGTGCACTCTCCACGATTAGGTGTAGCTAGAGGGACGATATTTAGGTAGAGGTTGATGAGGGTGAAGGTCTTGGGGGCCATAAAGGGGATTATATAGGGTGCAAACCCTCAAAATTAGGGTTTTGGTTTGATCAACATACGCACCACATACATGCTGAGTACGACCTGCGTACACGCATGAACCCACATTCCTCATGCATGGGTACACCATGCGTACACCCCGAGTACGCATGAGGTACGGACCAGGAATGCAAACTTAAAGAGTTAAGGGTTATAAATAAACCTTCTCGGAACGGATGTGACACAACAATATCAATCAATTTCAGTTCTTACAAAGTTCACCACCGATTCAAAAATAAGATTTTAAAAGCTTCAAATTTGTTAACTTCTTGAGGTTTCGAAATCAGAAGGTAACATTAAAGTATTTCTGATTTTTTTCATGGGTTTGTTGCTGATAAATTCTTCTTCTGCTTAGTTTTTTTTTCAAATTTCTGATCACTGCTTAGTTTTTTATTTATAACTTCTGATCACTTTTTCTTCTTCTTATTCTTCTTCTTCTACTTCCAAATTGGTAAATCGGGTCAACAAGGATATCAGTTTCATAAATCAAAACTCAGAAGGAAAAAGGAATTGACGAAATCAATTTCTGAATCTTGAAGGTACACGCAAATCAATTTCTGCTTTTCATTTCAGATGAATTCTAATTTCTAAGAACCAACGTTGTAAAAACGCTCGGCGTTACCTACTCAGTGAACTGGGGTTAAGAGATTCAGTGGCTAGACATAGATTAATCGAGGGATTAAGCAGAGACCATAAATTACTAAATCATTAAATTTTAAAAAATTAAATGTGACAAATATCATAACAAAGTTTTTAAATACCACTAATATTATAGAAAAATGGTTAATATGATAAATACAACACTAATCATTCCTCAAATAGTTTCTATTAAGACAAAACTTTAACGCACTGTTTCGAATCGATTCCTAATTCGAGGCTGTGGCCGAAGATCGGTCATCATAAGGCTTAGGGCCTTTGAAAAGGTGAGATCTAGAACCATTTGGGTACGAGTAACGTAATGGAGGTGATCCGGGTGTTCGTTCGTGTTTTGGAGCCAAGGGGTATTTTGGTAAAGTGTCAGTTCGGGCTTTTATGGAAATTGGATTTTTGTTCGGAAGGTCTTAAGGCTGATATGAGCTGTTAGGAGTGTAGGGCTTCTCGTTACCTTTCCATGGATATAAAGAACACCAAAAATGGATAAGGGACGCAAAAGTTATGATCATTTGAAGTTAGAAGGGTTTTGGACCAAACCAGGTACGTAGGGCGTACCAGGTAGGAACACGTGGCGTTCATGGGAAAAGTGGCCACGAGCACTTTTGGGGAATGATGGGCATTCGCTGGCCGGATGAAAACCCTAATTTGGGGCCTTGGACCCTATTTAATGACCTTAACTCACCTCTAATCCTCATTTTCTTCAGCCTCCATCCTCTCTAACCCTAAGAACAAAACCCTAGCCTCCATTTGAATATTTATTAAGCTTCATTGTGATTTTGTGTGTTTTTGGTTGCTTGACTTAAAGCTTTTGGATCCAGGCCTTGTACACCTAGATCTGTCTTTTGGAGGTATAAAGTCTCAACCTTGACAACTCTTTCATATAGATCTAGCTAAGTGGTATTTTGTTATGGTTTTGGTCCCTTAGTGGTGGTTCTTGTGAGTAGAAGTTACTCCAGAACCTTTGAGCTTCATATATGGTCTTTGTTGGAGTTATGGAGTCATAAAGTTTAGATCTTAATGAGTATTAATCTTCCATGCATGATTTGGTAGTCTTTGATGAAGTTTGGGATTTAAGGTTTTGATTTGGGTCCCATTGAGTTATGCAAAGTGTGACATCCCCATTTTTCACGGCCAGAAAATACCGATTTTGTTTATGCTTTGTAAAAATCAGAGTACTTCTTCTCATAAAAATGTTGCGGAATTTGTTCCCAGAAAAACACGATAAATACGTTATCAAAACATTTTCGAAGAAACTTATTTTATTCATTTTAAAACGTTTGGGATGTCATTGTCAATACAGACACATAAGCATAAACGGAACTTACATTTATTTACACTAGCGATCTACATCTCTTTAATCTCTCAGTGTAATGTGACTTCATATCAACACTTGTGATATAAATAAACTGAGTGGGTCAGGTTGGGAAACCTGGTGAGTACATAGGGTTTTCAATCCACAATAATATATATATATATATATATATATATATATATATATATATATATATATATAATGTATAATCATCAAACAGTTATCCCAATTACCCATCCCCATTATCTTTTTTAATCTTAGGGATCTACCCTAAGAATCAACTATTCCTCGTTTATTTATTCCTAAGGATCATCCTAAGGAATTGGCACGAAGTCCATCGTTACCAAGGCTTATAGATTACAACTGGTGAACACGTAGTCCAAAACATCTGGTGAACAAAAAGTAACTAGTGAACGCACTTAGTTCAAAATACCTAGTGAACACACTCAATTCAAAAATACCTAGTGAACACACTTAGTTCGAAAATACCTAGTGAACACACTTAGTTCGAAAATACCTAGTGAACACACCCAGTTAAAAAATACCTAGGGAACACACTTAGTTCGAAAATACCTAGTGAACACACTCAGTTCGAAAATACCTAGTGAACACACTCAGTTCAAAAATACCTAGTGAGCACACTCAGTTCAAAAATACCTAATGAGCACCTAGTTCAAAAACACCTACAAGTTACGAGTCTGCTAGCGTTCCACTGGACTGTCTAGTATCGTCCATGGTCGTCATCTATACTCCACTAGATGATTAGATCACTGTCAACATTGATGTCTTCCATCGTGTCATCACACAACAACTATTTCATCTACCCATGTTTTACCCAACACATTTTGTAGATATAAAATACATATACAGTTTAAATCATTTATAACATGTATAAAAATATTTCACCCAGCATAGACAGCAAGCATTCAGACAATATTCACACATAGCATGTAATTTATATTAAATACTTCATATCGATGTGTAAGATGAAAGGGACCATGCACTCTCCTGATAAGGTGATGACTCGGTACTCGAACAACACTTTGTTACTGTTAAAACAATTTCCCTCGGACAAAACCTAGTATCATTACCACTAGAGTTTAGTCTAACGTTAACTGCGACTAATTAATAGTCTAGATATTATTACTATTATATAAGTGTTAAGAACACTCTTATATAACTCATAATAATAGCCCAAATACTCATTATAAGTTCCTAATAACGTTACTATATTAAAACATAAGCTATACTAAAGATAGGGTATGCATAGCTCCTTTACAGTGGGTTTTTCTCAAAACCGGGCGTCGCTGGAGCAGCGGTCCCGAACCGAAAGGCTCTTCTTCTCGTAGCCGTTGGGCGCTCTGGGGCTTCCGCCTCATGCTAGGGAGGTTCCCTAGGCTTTTCGGGGGGTTTCGGGGCTTAGAGAGAGAGTATAGAGAGAGTAATAAAGGGTTAAGATGTGAGGAATGAAGGAGGGGTGCATCTCTATTTATAGGCTGAATTGGGGTCACTCACCTCGTGAGTTTTTAGTGTTCACCTCGTGATCTTGCTTAGGCTCCAAGGCAAAACCTGGTGCTGACACGTGGCATCGCACACAAAGGGTAAAACAACCGATTTTCAAAAATTCATAACTTTCACATACGAAATCCGTTTTCGACATTCTTTATATCCACGCGTAGGTAAAAACAAGATCTACAACTTTCATTTTGACTCCGTCGGCTAATTCTCGACCGATCTCAAATTTAACAGTAGGAGGCGTTTAGACTGTTAAATGATCGCGAAGAATTCGTAACTCCTTCATACGGACTCCGTTTTCGTCTATCTTTTTACCATTGAGTTACTATTAATGAGATATTCAACTCTCATTTAGGTCGCGTAAGCCAAAAGCCACTCG
Organism: Lactuca sativa; assembly: GCF_002870075.4. Lineage (NCBI taxonomy): Eukaryota > Viridiplantae > Streptophyta > Magnoliopsida > Asterales > Asteraceae > Lactuca > Lactuca sativa. Next base: position 217,141,782 of record NC_056624.2, read on the forward strand.
AACTAAAATTCGAGTTTCGGGTTGTGCACTGCTAAGCCGAATCTTAGAAAAATCATAACTTCCTCATACGAAGTCAGATTTGGGCGTTCTTTTTTTTGTATGTTCTCGGTTTAACATATACTACAACTTTCGCTTAGATTACTAAGGCTAAAAGTCGCTCCATCGTAAATTTACTATTTACGCTTCCCGGTGTCGTGCCGGTTTTGCCGTAAAACTTCGACGGGCCATAACTTCTTCGTTATAACTTGGATTTCGGCGTTCTTTATATGTACGGAAACCTTGAGACATATTATACAACTTGGTTAAGACTATTTATTATAAATAATCTTTTGCCAAAAAGTCATTTTCGACACTTATTGCCTCAAAATTGACTAGCCCGGATCTACGGGCGTTACACAAAGTCATAAAGTTGGAAACTTTATGACTTAAGAAGTCCCTTGAAATCAGATATGAAAGTTGGAAATTTAGACTTAATGGATTGAGCTGAGAAGATACACTTTCGGTCCCCTTGTTAACTTAAAAGATTAGATCTTGACTTCTTGGACCATTCTAACGGATAAAGTTGGAAACTTTATCCATTATTGAAATATTAAGAGCATAAAAATGTAATCTTGGGTGTTGTATTCAACTCATGCATGTGTTAGATGGTCTTAATGGGTTAAAAAGGTTAGAACTTTGACTTTAAGCACTTAATGGGCATGCAAGGTCATAAAGTTGGAAACTTTATGACCCTCAGTGGCATATTGGACCTAGATATGTGTTTGGATGAAAGGACTTAAGGTATTAAGCCCTTAATAGAAAGTTTGGGGATTCAGCGGGAACACCCCATGTAAGTGGGAGGAATGCAACGCGTTCCGGTTCGAGTTCGCGATTCTGGTCAAGGGCTTGAATGCCCCGCGTTCAGGCATGGAACGCTCCGTGTTCGAAGTGGTTCAGCTCGGTTGACTTGTTTGACCTTGACCCTTGACGAAGTTTGACCAAAAAGGGTATTTTGTGATATTGATTGGGTTTTGGTCTATGTCTGGTATTCAGGAGGACTTGTAGAGCTGGTGTTGGAGCATTATTTTGTTCAGCTATTCGTCTGTCTATGAGGTGAGTTTTCCTCAATGTATTTGCGGGTCAAAGGCACAAATGTCGACCCATTGGATTGATATTCTGTTATGCATGCTACTGTACTGTAGTGATATGTTAGATCGGTATCCTGGTATATAGGATGACGCTATGCTTAGTGATTTGTAGATATGTTTGATTGGATGTAGATTGTTATATGATTACCTATTATATATATGTGCATGTTTGGTTAGTGGTTGAGGCTTCACTGCTTTGTACGTAAGCCAAATGGCTGGAGCATACCAACCCAATGGTTAAATGGGCCCGATGGTATTCCAACCTGAGGATGATTGGACCCATAATATGTTGGCATTCCAACCCGATGGTTGATTGGACCCATAGTATATTGGCATTCCAACCTGATGGTTGAGGGGCCTGTGGTATTCCAACCTGATGGTTGATTGGACCCATAGTATGTTGTTATTGTATATGTGTTATTTGTTTGTGTATTGGTATTTTGGGGGAAACTCACTAAGCTTCGTGCTTACAGTTTTGGTTTATGGTTTCAGGTACTTCAGTGGTCTGTGGCAAGGCGAAGGCGTGACTGTACACATCCTTGGTTTTCAACTGATTTGATCTTGGGAGACTCTGATTTTAAATAATGTTTTGAAAACAATGGTTTTGTAACACTACAATTAGAAAAAGGGTTGTTTTGAAAAGTTTTAAATTTGTTGAATTTTTGGGATGTTACATAACTTCTTCAAAGTGTTGAAATTTTATTGTTTGTTACTACTTCACTCATTTTGTAGGAAGGGATTAATCTTTAGGCGTCTTCTAGTCGGTCGGGTAACGCCTGGGGACTAATCGAGACCTAGTTGAGAGTTTTACAATAGTGGTAAGAACTAAGAAGTAAATTTTTATTTTGTTTCTGATTTCTAATTTTTGGATTTCTTTAATTATAAGCATATCATTGTTTTTCTGATTTGAAGTGTCGAAAATCAGAAGGTAATTTTCTGATATATGGCTTTCTTTAGAAGCATATCATTTTTTTTACTGATAATGAAATATATCATGTTGATTTGGATTCTGATTTTTTCTACAGTTTTGATACCATTTCTTGTTGATTTGAAGTGTCGAAAATCTAGAACCAAAAAGAAATCTACCAATCGCAAATAAAGTCGTTTATTTCTTTTTTACAATTTAGGATGCCTCCTAGATAAAAAAAAAAATATGAATTTGGATATGAAAATTGTAAAAAGAAACAAAAAATTGAAGAATTTAATAAAACTCAAGCAGAATCTATGGATAAGTTTATAACAAAAAAACACAAAACTTTCTGGAAAATAAAAAACAAACTGTTAATGAAGCTAATTGTGATGATAATAATAATGTTAATGTTGATGTTAATTAGAATGCTAATGATAATGTTGATGTTAATGATAATGCTAATGTTGATGTTAATGATAATGATGGCTTTCACATTTTTGATATATTTGATCCAATAAATTTGGATGTTCTTGACTTTAACATGATAAATATTTTAGCATTGAAAGGTCCTAAAAGAAATTTATCTGTTATAAAAGGTATTAAAGATAAATATTTAAGAAGACTTTTTGCAACAAACACTACAAATAAAATGACATATAGTGGCACACATTTTTAATGGCATATAGTTAATGTGCCACTATATCATGGTTTTTAGTGGCACTTATTATATGCCACTAAAAATTAATACATTTAATGACACTTAATCTTTTGTGTCACTAAATTTCATAGTTATTCGTGGCATAATGACTTGATATACCACTAAAACTTTTTTTTTTTATTAAAAATACCGTATAAATAATTTTATAATAACTAAAAAAATTAATTATAATATTAACAATTTATTTTATATTTCTCATTACATATTTATAGAAATTTATTATGTTAATACTTTTAAATTTTGATTTTGTTGTATTAATTTTGAAAACGAAAACTTTTACTTGAGATTAATTTTTAATGTTTCCATTAATTTCTCTATTTTCTTGTTTAAAAGAAAATTCTAATATAACAATTTCATGCTGACTAATTAGATTTAAGAATTAAAGGAAAATTAATTATCAATTATAACCGATCAATACCCATATAACGATTTTAGCAAATCCATGTATTCAATTTTACATAGAATTTTTATTTAATTAAAATATCAAAAGAAAAAAATCAGTGAATCCCCACTTATTGGATTACTCAAGCGTACACTCACTTGTACATCCCATCTCAACAACACCACCATTTTCTTTTCTCGATTTCTCGTTCAATAACTCCCGATAAATTAAAATCTTGTGATAAAATTAAAAACTAGTACATAAAACATAAGCCACAATTAAAATTAAAAAATGATACGTGCAACAATCAAATCTTACGCTCCCACTCCTGACGATGATCTGAACGCACTATTACCACCCTCTATTTGTCGACGCCGGACGCTGTCGTCGGCTTGTAGGTTCTTCCTCGATCGTCGTTGCTTCCGGTCGTCGCCGCTTCCTTGATAGTTGCCACTTCCTCGATCCTCGCCGCTGCTTCCTCGATCGTCGCCGCTGCATCCTCAATCGCTGCTGCTTCCTCTATCGCCAAAACTTCCTCGATCGCTGTCGCTTCCTCGATAGCCGCCACTTCCTCGATCGTCGCCGTTGCATCCTCAATCTCACTGTTAGGTATTTTTGCTGCTCAAATAAGCATATTTACAAATTTCATTTGCTGGTAATTTGAAGTTGTATACTGCTCGATTTGTTGCAAAATCATTGCCCAAACTTCTAGGGTTTATCAATTTTATGAGAGCTGCTAACCTTTAAAAGTCCAATAGTTTTTGATTATTAGAAATGATGATTGCATTTTGTCTTTCTCAAATAAGCGTATTTACAAATTCCATCTTCATTTCTTTGTCAGAATCTGGTGACACCATTAGATCATCTAAGAATGATTATGACTTGTTATTTGAGAGGTCCCTGGTCCATTAAAAACATACCAACAATTGTTACAGTTTAAAAATTCAATAAATTTTACAATTCTACATATGTTAGGAATATGAGTAAATAAGAGAATTTATGACTATCACTAACAGCCACTCATAGATCAGAAGGATGAACATCTTTAGTTTTAGGTTTACATAAGCAATTCAAATCAATGTGCATAAGCAATTAAATATAAATATTATGAAAAGAGGCATATGACTAATTGACAACATCTTTAGACATTATTTGACTCCATTGATGATCAACTATTTGTTTCCTGTTAGCAACATTGTCCTGCATTATTGAATTCAACCATATCTTCACATGATAAGCTATGAATAAAAATAACTCACAAAGGCACATATAGTCAAGAACTCATATGATTGATGATAGTTGTCTCACAATTATAGATGTTAGAGTCTCTCCAAGTTCATAAGAATAATTACAAAATTTTCCATAAATACTCTCCTAAGGGAATAATCCTCAAAATAGGGACCACTGAGACCACAACCCAGCTGGAACAATCCCCACGATTACAGCAGCACAACAAAATTAGTGCTAAGGTCATAACGACCTAAAGGAATAACAAAAATAGAAGGATAAAGCAAAAAGGGTAAAACAGACAATTCACCACACTCCATAGCTGCTTTATTATTTATTGACCTTTCTACCCCTCTTGCTGTAAACTAGAAGTTCTTGAGGCTTATCATCACACTACAATAAGCTTATAAATTTATAGGAAATGTACTTACCTATATTGCTTCATTAGACTCATTAAGTTCATTAAATCAATGTGTTTGTTAACATAGTAAAATTAATGACTTAATGGTGAAAGTCTCATTTCCTTGACTTTCTTTGTTAGGAATCTAATAATTCAACATCATATTTAGGTTATGTTACCTTAATAGTGTCAAAATAAAGAACTTAAAGCTCCTCTTCCAGGGTCTCACTAGGCATATCCCTTAGTTCCGGCTGCAACCCATCAAAATAGCAACATACTATACTTACTAGTATTTAACCATAATAGCAATATATGACTTGATACTTGTAAGCAAAGAACTAAAATAATCAGTGCAAATTTAATGTGGAGTTGGGTCAAGTAGTAAGCAAAGACAAACAAATGTGAGTGAAAATAACTAAAATATATGTTATGAAAACAAACCTTAAAATTTTCAACTCTACCCTTTAGTTTCTCCAATGATTCCTTCACCTGTAAAACAAAAAGATTTATGAACAAACCAGCACTTTGAGATTAACTATTAACTCACATCAAAAGGATATTTATTTTTAGTTCTGTTAACATGAAAAGGTTAGATTTTTGTGCAAACCTTGTGATGTTCTTAGGCAAGTTCAGATCTCATTTGTGTCAGCTTGTCAAATTTAGCTTTGGCAGCATCAGCCTTTTTCATTGTATTGTTGTACGCATCATCCTAAAAATACAAGAGTACTTCGATTAAATATTAACTTGCATTAAACTAAGCTGTCATCCAAGGATACATACCAGATTTCCACTTGTGACTAGGGTTCTAGCATCATAGTTTCCTGTGACATAAGTTTCAAAGTTTTCATTATTATGTCTTCTTTAAACAATTTTCAACTAGGAAATGAATTTATACCTGAAGATTTAGTATCCATGTGGTCAATTTGTGTGAATTTATACCTGAAGATTTAGTATCCATGTGGTCAATTTGTGTGTTGACATGTCATGTTAATTCAACATTAATAGGGGCATTTCCATCACTAGATAGTAAATAAAGTTTGTTGCTACAATGAAAAGTCTATTAATTAATACAATCCTCAAATTTATCACTTTCTCTTTTTAAAATAACTATTGATTTTGACTTTATCAAGATAATCTAATGTATGACAAACACAAACACAAACACATGATTTTGACCTATCATGTTAATTTAACATTAATAGGGGTTTTCATTTTTAATCTTTAACATATATCTATAATAATTAATCAAATTTCTTTTTATCAAAGGAAATAAAAATGAAAGTTATGTTCCATATATTTGTTGGCAAGTTCTAATAATAATATGACACTCTATTTATAACAGTAACCCACGGTTCTAATAATAATAATAATAATATTTTGTATCAAAGGAAATAAATGAAACCCCAAAAGATTAGTGGCCTCGTTTGTAATTAAAAATTTGATCTTTTACGATATGACACTCAAATATTTTGTGGTTAAAAATTGTCATATATGATGATTATCTCATAAGATTTTTTATACTCTATAATACGTTTGTGATAAATATTTTTGGGGGACAAACTGAAGCATACATCATCAAATTTTTGATACTTTGTTTCTTTTTCGTTTACATCTTTTTCTATCACTTCATTTCATTTGTATTTATCATGTACTTATTGAGTTTAGAATCAAAACCATCTCAGATAGATAACAAACTTTTAAGAAGATAAAATTTTGTATCAAAACCAAACATCGGTGGTCCTAGTAGAGTAAATTAATTTTAGAGTAAACTACAGTCTTGTTCCTTGTAGTTGTCTATTTTTAACACTTTTGGTATTCTTTATTGAGATTTTAACACCGGTGGCCCTTAATGGGTAGTTTGATAACAATTAAGTCCATGCACTTAACAACCCTAACAAAAGGGCTGTCAAACTTTTGAAAAAGACAATTTTACCCTTCCAGCACATTAATGAATAAAATGCTATACATTGTCTAATTTTAAAAAATATTATTTTTTTATACAAGACTATATTATAGTTTTGGGTAAAAAAACATAAGTACATTGCCTTTAATGCGTTATCAGTTAATACAATAGAGTAAATTGTGGCTTTAAACTCTGCTTTCTCATTCTGAAACTTCTCTCTTTGCGCTAAACAATTTTCAACTTTTGTTTTCAGCTTCTCATATGTTAGTTTCTTAGCTTCCTCCTATGTTTATATGATTCCATTACTACAAATAAAATGACATATAGTTTCACTTTTTGTAATAGTTATTGTTTTTGTCATATCATGTATGAAAACCACTCATCTAGTTTGTTATTTTTATAATATATGTTTATATTTCTCAAATTAATATTAATTTTTATTGATGATATAGTTTCTTAAGTGAGTTGTATTGTACTACAACAGTTGGTTGACCTTTTAAGCAAGGTTGTTTACGTGTTGACTAGGCTTCAAATTTGAACATGTTGCAACTAGCTCTAGTCTATGTTTCTTTATGTGTTCCAACATTCATGAATTTGTTAGTTTCTTAGCATCCTCCTGTGTTTATATGATTCCATTAAGAGTTGATTAGGCTTCAAACTTGCACATGTTGCAACTATGTAACTTGTTTATTTTCATTGGAGCAGTTATGGATAGATCTTGGATGTATTCTGCACCAAGATGTAGTGAACCTTTTATAAATGGGGTTTAATTTTTCTTAAATTTTGCATTTGAGAGATCAAATGTTAACGGAAAGATATTATGCCCTTGTGCACGTTGCCTGAATATGTATTATAGTGGAAGGGGAGATATTTTGGATCACGTCATATGTTTCGGGTTTCGTTCAGAATACTTGGTATGGGTGTATCATGGGGAAGGCTCAACAACTACATCGTCTGGTATAGTACATAATGCAGAGGAAGATCTATTTGACCATGACATGTATGAAATGTTGAATGATGTATTTCAACCCGAGATCGACGTAACTGGAGTAGAGACACACGAGGCTACCTTGAATAATGGTCAAGAGGTGGAAAATGAAGGAAGAACATTTGATAATATAGTTAAGGAAGTTGAAGAGAAGTTATATCCGAGTTGCAAATACAACAAGTTATCTAGCATAGTGCATCTGTACCATCTAAAGTGTCTTAATGGATGGAGTAACAAATCGTTCTCTATGTTGTTGGAGTTTTTAAAAGATTTGTTACCTGAAGGAAATTTGTTACCAAAGACCACCCCACAAGTGAAAAAAATAATGGCTAAACTGGGATTAGGATATGAAAAAATCCATTCATGTCCTAACGGTTGCATGTTAGGACATGAATGTTGTTCTATTTGTGGATCATCGAGATAGAAAGTGTCTCAAGATAATTCAGAAAATGGAACGATTCCACCTAAGAAGAAGGCATCAAAAATATTACGGTGGTTTCCTTTGAAGCCTAGACTTCAGAGATTGTTCATGTCATCGAAGACAGCTAGCCTAATGAAGTGGCACCATGTGGAACGTGTGGAAGATGGAAAGATTCGACATCCGGCTGATGCACTAGCCTGGAAAGATTTTGATAAAAAATTTCTAGAATTTGCTAGTGATCCCCGTAATGTTCGTTTAACTCTAGCAAGTGATGGTTTTAACCCATTCAGGACAATGAACGTGTCGCATAGTATTTGTCCTGTTTTTCTTATTCCCTACAACTTGCCACCATGCTTGGTTATGAAACAACCTAATTTCATTCTCTCCTTAATTATTCCCGGTCCAAGAGCTCCCGGAAACAAGATAGATGTGTATATGCAGCCTTTGATAAAATAATTGAAGGAGTTGAGGGATGTTGGAGTTGAGACATTTGATGCCTCAACTAAACAAAACTTTCAATTAAAGGCATCAGTTCTCTCTACTATATCCGACTTTCCCGGTTATGCCAATTTATCTGGGTGGAGCACCAAAGGAGCACTTTCATGTCCATTATGTGGTTTTGATACTGATTCTAAATGGCTAACCCATGGAAAAAAGTATTGTTACATGTGTCATAGAAGATGGCTTCCAACTAACCATCATTGGCGTAGAGACACTAAATCCTTTGTTGGAAGAGAGGAATTACGAGTTGCCCCAAAACCTTCTTTCGGAGAGGAGGTTCTCCAACAGTTAGACGGCATAGAATTTCTTGCTGAAAAAGTAGATGGTGGTCCATGGAAAAAGAAAAGTATTTTTTATGTTGCCATACTGGGAGCACTTGTTGTTGCGTCATAATTTTGACCTAATGCACATTGAAAAAAATGTATCTGAGAACATTGTGGGGACTTTTTTAGGTCAAGGAAAAAAGTCAAAAGATAACTATGAAACACGACTTGATCTAAAACAATTGGGTATAAGAAAGGAATTGCATACCAAAAAGCGACCTCGAAGTGATACTACTTTCATGCCAAGGGCATGTTATCAAATGAATCGGGATGAGAAGGGATTGTTCTTAAAAATATTAAAGCTAATTAAGCCTCCTGATGAATTTTCATCCAATATCTCTCGATGTGTGTAACTGAATGAGAAGAAATTAGTTGGGATGAAAAGTTATGATCACCATATGTTGATGCAAGAATACTTGCCCATTGCATTACGAGGTACTTTGCCAGACCATGTAAGCTCCACTATAATAGAGTTGAGCAATTTTTTTAGGATCATTTGCTACAAAGACTTAACCGAAGTTGATCTCCAATATCTCGAATCAAAAGTTTTCGTCACTTTATGCAAATTGGAAAAGATTTTTCCTCCTTCATTCTTTACTATAATGGTGCACTTGGTGATCCACTTAGTTAGAGAGGTTACGTTAGGAGGTCCAGTTGCTTTTCGATGGATGTACCCTATAGAGAGGTAAACAATATTTATGTTAATTTTTCCTATTATCTTCTATTATTCTATAGATGATCATTTTTTTGTAATTGTAATCATAGGTACCTTCTAACACTTAAGTCCTACGTTCATAATAGAGCTCATCCTGAAGGTTCAATTGCTGAAGGCTATTTAGCTCAAGAATGTGTAACATTTTGCTCCAGATATCTCTCAGGAGTAGAAACCATATTTACTAAACCAATTAGGAATGATGATGAAGGTGATCAAAATGAGATTGAAGAATCTAACAATCTTTGCCCAGGTCGCCCATTGGGACGTAAAAGAATACTAGGGTATCACTTCAGAAAAGAAAGAGATCTTCAAATTTCGTCTTGGACGAGAAGTCACTCACTCAAGCACATCGTTTTGTCCTATTTAATGTTGAATCAGTTTCACCATTCCAAGAGTAAGATAAACTAGTTTTCCTATGCGTTTACATATTATTCTTCATTTACCTCATATTATTGTTCTTTATCTGAAGGGAACACAAAAGGATAACAAAGGGACAAAATCGATCTCGGCGGATACATGATTATGAAATCAACAAGATTCACTGCCAACAATTTAGTGAATGGTTTAAGAGAAGGGTAATTTGGAATAAATATTGGATGTATCAAAGTTTGATTTTCAAGATGTAATTATATAATTATGTTGATAGGTTGCACGCATGGAAGAGCAAGGAGATCAAAAAGTAACTGACGAAATAAAATGGCTTGCACGTGGTCCACTTAGAGTTGTGCAAAAATACTCAGGATACCTAGTTAAAGGTTATCGATTTCATACAAGAAAACGAGAGGAACTTCTACGAACTCAAAACATGGTGTGGCTGTTATGGTAGAAGGTGCAAATTATTCCAGTAGTCGAGATAGAAGGCCAGTCGAAGGCGTGAATAACTACTATGGAAAATTAACTGACATTATTGAATTAAACTACTCTGGAATGATACGAGTTGTTTTATTCAAATGTGAGTGGGTTGACATCAACAGAGGTTGCAAGAAAGATGGCAATGTAACATTGGTCAACTTCTCATATAAGACACATACCGGTGTTAACTTGATTGATGATCCCTTTGGTTTGGCATCACAGGCCGACAAGGTGTTCTACTCCATGTGTGATTTATGGAAAGTACATTGCTAAAGTAAATTTATGGAAAATAATTTTGTAGAGCATGTGTGATTTGAGGAGAAAGAGTCGTGCAAAGATGGAAGAGCCCCATGTTTCTGGGACAAAATCATTTGCTCGACTTGCTCATGAAGAGGTATTATTATATTTTATTATTTTGACTTATATTATCGTCTTTTTTTAAAATTATTTATTTTCATCAAACATAACTACATCTTGTTATAGGCATTGAAAAATGGTGTATACCCAACACGAGGACAAATATATGTAAAAACTCGCACTCGTAAAAATGGAAATATCGTGAATGAAAAAGTCGCTCAAGTTATGGTAATGATTTCCCTAGACATTATATATACATGTTTTTAATCATATCAAGTCATATACTATTTGTTTCGTTTTAAACCGTGTAATTTGTCCCACTTTCAAAGTAGGTTGCTATATTATGTTGCTATTAATTTGAAAGTGGGACAATAACAGTGGGTGAGAAACACTTGTCATGTTTTTTGTATGTTGCTATAATGCAGACTTCCCTACAAGCCATTGCAAGTGATTCCTCAAATACCCAAGGATCAAATACCCTAGGATTTGTAGATGATTTTTCAAATGATGACTACTCTAAAGTTAAAGGTCCTGAAAAAAGAGGGTATATCAGATGTGTTGGAAGGATGCCTACTGTAAAAGAGAAGGTTGTTTCTTGTTCTAATGATCCGAGTGTTGAACAACTAAAAACTATGGTGAACGTTATGGCAAATATCATCCAAGAACATATCCCAAATGCAAACTTATCTGGAATTCTTAACAATATGAACATACAGGTACATATGTCATCTATAATTGCATTGTTCCTATTCAATTACCCTATGAACGAAAAAAACATTCATTAAAATTAGTCCATTATCATATTTCCAATTGGACTCAAGAATGACCACTTTTGCCCTTCTGAATATTCTTCTTGGTGTACATTTGTACAAGACTAGTAGAAGATATCTAGAATTGGACATTAATGTTACATGTTTTCATTAATTTGTTTCAGATGCCAGGAAACACTTCTACAGGTCCACGTAACTCTAATTTAGTTAACCAGAGAGCATCTTCTGAAAGTCATCATAATGATGGTAATCATTTTTATGAGCTTTTGTATTTCCTTTGTTCTTATAAATATAGTTTATTTGTGTTGAGTGTTATATTATTTATTTTGTAAACTAAGCCTTGTTTCACTGGATTCTGGATTATCTTTGTTTTTTGACAGGGAATTGCTAGCATTGATTCTAGAGTATGAGATAACACAATTTATTCAACCTATCATGTCTTTGTTTTTTTGTTTTATTTTATTTTTATATGTATGTTTGAACTTTTTCTCATTACTTTATGTTTAGCATTTACTTAAACATATTTGATATTCCCCTAGATATTCGATTCAAAAAGTTAAAAAAATATTGATGAAAAACAATAAAATTTTGATTATTTGTAATGTGCTACAATTTAATTATTCATTTTATTTTATATTATAGATGAAATTGTATTGTGGAAAAAAAATTGTCACTAAAATCTTAAAATATCTAATTATACGTAGCATGAATTTTTTAAATCACATGAGCTTTTAATGGCACAAAATATATGCCACAAAAAATTTTCTTCTACTGTGACACATAAAAAATGCCACTATTTTTTTATTATGGTAAATAAATAAGTGCCACTAAAATTTTAAAATGTGTAACTAAAAGCAACACAAATTATTAAATCAAATCAGATTTAGTGGCACAAAATATGTGTCACAAAAGAAATTTGTTTTACTGTGACAAATAAAAAAGTGCCACTGAAAGCCTAAAAACTGCAGCAGCAAAAACAAAAAGTGCCACTAAAAGGTTTTAGTGGGAGCGTTTCTAGTGGCATTTATTAAGTGTGCCGCTGATTCTTTGAGAAGCCTTTAGTGGCATTTTTTTGGACTTTTAGTGGCACTTTTTGTGTGCCACTAAATGACATATTTTTTGTAGTGAAAATATACTAAAACTTTATCAAATGGAGTAAAATGTGATAGATATTTAATTGTTTATTCTAAAGAAGCTGATATTTTTTTGCTTTTGTTTTAAAATATTTCAAAAAGGGTGTCAAAAGTGTCAATTAGCAAATGAGGGTTTTAAGGGTCGGATACATCTTAACACTAGAATTAAAGAGCATGAAACTAGTATGGAGCATGTTAAAACTATAAATACTCGTTGGGAGAGTCGTGTTAATAGTGTTAAAGCTATAAGATTTCAAATTTTTTATATACAAAAAGCTTTATTTCAAGTAGCTAAAAATGATAATGATGCAAAAATAACAAGTGAAGCTAAATCCTTAGCAAAAAATAAACTTGGTAACTTTAAGTTTGTATTGGCATTAGTAGTTTGGTATGAAATGTTAAATACTGTTAATTTAGTTAGCAACACTTGAAATCAAAATATATGTTTATTGACGTTGCTATGGAAAAATAAAGGGGTTGATTTCGTTTCTTAAGGAATATAGAGAAACTAGTTTTTGAAATGCTTTACAAATTGCAAAACATATTGCCTTGGAAATGGGCATTGATCCAATATTTCCTAAAAAGCCTGAACCTAAAATAAAAAACATTTTGATGAGATTTCAAACGATACTTCTTGTAGTGCTTCACAATCCGTGCAAGAGAAATTTAGGGTTAAATATTTTATTTATATTGTTGATAAAGCAATTACTTCTTTAACTACTAGGCTTGAACAATATCAACAATATGATAAAATATTTTGTTTTTTGTTTAACTCTTAAAAGTTACTTTCATTAGATGATATAACCTTAAAGTGTTGTTGTAAGTCTCTTGAAACTTCACTCAAGAAAGATGAATAATCGGATATTGATGGACATGACTTATATAATGAGTTAAAATTACTTCTACATCTCTTGTCTAAGGAACAAATGATAGCAATTGATATTCTAAAGTTTTTAAAACGTGTTTGTTTTTCTATTACATCTATTGCATATAGATATATGTTGACTACTCCTGTTGCAAATGCAGAACGAAGTTTTTCAAAATTGAAGATTTTGAAGTCCTACTTACGATCTACAATGAATCAAGCACGACTTAATGGATTGATTTTGATGTTGATTGACCGTAACATGTTGGATAAAGTTACTTATGAAGATGTTATTGAAAAGTTCATTTCAACGAATATTAGGAGGATGACTCTTTTAAGTAGAAGCCTTTTTTTGTGTGATCATTTTGAATGAAATTTTAATTTTATGTATTTGCAATAGAAAATTAAAATTTATAATTTTTTTGCTTAAATTTTGAGATCTTTCAATTTTTAGGGCATATTTTTTGTTAAATCGAATAGGGTCTCCAAAATCTCGGCCTTGTTTCAACCAAACTCATTATCCCAAATATATGAAAACATACATATAGGTCAAAACATAGTAACATCATTTATCACTAAATTTTATAAAAGAACAAGCCAATATATCAATTCACACGCCGGACATACATCAGGCCCATCACCACCAAGTCGATACTTTTATAGATTCGACAATAGGAAACCTGATACGGCCTATTTCGAGATGACTAATCTCCTGATAAAATAAGAACAATACACAATCTTTGGAACAATTTTCTCTCCTCTTTTTATCAAATGCAGGTTACAAATTTATAGAAAACATGGAGTTACTGATTAGCTAAAATGAAGGGAAATATGCATGCTGAAATTAAACGTGAATCCTACTTTACTACAATTAACTTCTACTAGAAATTGAAATGAGACTAAGTCTCCAAGCACGTAACTAGACCAAGTCCTCTAGGTTGACTGATGCACATGCTGATCTACAGATGAGATTGTATCAATACTCCACCCCTGAAGAAAGGCCTTGTCCTTAAGGCGAAAATCAGTTTGTGTCATGTAAGGCCAAGGTGGATCGGTCTCCGAATGAAGGAGAAGGAATTTCGGTGGGTTGCATTGATGGTCTGGTTGAAATTTGGCGAGACAATTGTAACAAAGGCCTTCGACGCGACTCTTTTGCATTTCCGTGGGGGTCAATTTCTTGATCAGAAGTGATGGGGTAGGTGGGGGGGGGGGGGGAACCAACAAAGGTTTGTTTGTTGGTGGAGGGTGGTCGGAAAGAACATCAGACGATGGAAAGTGGGCGTGAAGCTTGTCTTCCACTAGTTTAGCAAGACCATAAGCTTGATGGAGAGATGGGGTGGTGCAGGGCAATTTCATTCTGGACGTCGTTGTGAAGTCCCGATTTGAAACAATTACGAATGGATACAAGTGTTAAGCCATCAACACAATTACTGATTTTTTCAAACTCGGCTTGATAGGCTGCAACTATGGAGGTCTGTTTTAGCTTGAATAGGCTTGCTTGATGGTTTTCATATGAGGATGGTCCAAACTGGAGTTCCATGGCTCTACAGAATTCTGTCCAATTGGTAAGTAACTGATTGGTGGTTAGGTATTTGTACCAGCTAAGGGCTTCACCTGTGAAGTAAAAAACAGCCAAGGGTAACCTTTGATTATTAGGCATGTTATAATAATCAAAATAGTTGTTAGCTTGAAAGATCCAATCTAACGGGTTGGACCCATCGAAATTAGGTAAAGTAATTTTTTGGAGGGCGTGGTTCGTGGTTTGGAGGTGGCGGTGGTGGCGGTTGATGTTGTTTGTTGACGAGGATGTTGACAAGCTGTTCGAGTTTTGAAGTTGTGGTTGTGGAAAGATGAATAAGTGTTTGCATCTGATCATGAAGGACAACATGAGAGGTATTGAAGTGGATCCTAACTGTGGTTTTGGAGGCATGAAGACGAGGGCATGAAAGCACCAATATTTCGAGATGACTAATCTTCTGATAAAATAAGAAGAATACACAATCTTTGGAATGATTTTCTCTCTTCTTTTTATCAAATGCTGGTTACAATTTATAGAAAACACGGAGTTACTGACTAGCTAAAATGAAGGAAAATATGCATGCTGAAATTAAACTTGAATCCTACTTTACTGCAATTAACTTCTACTGGAAATTGAAATGAGACTAAGTCTTCAAGCATGTGACTAGACCAAGTCCTCTAGGTTGACTGATGCACATGCTGATCTACGGATGAGATTGTATCAAAACCCTATCACAACTTCATATATAATTGGTTCTTAGTTTTGATAACTTACTCAATTTATGCTTGGATTCTCGTAAGATCTTCCTATCGAAACCTTCATGTCCTACGTGTCAATTTCTCAACCCCTTTCACACAAACTAAAATCCCAAAAATGCCCATCTTATAATTTAAAGTCGCCTAAATTTTGGAAACTAATATTAGTTCAAACTTTACACATTACCCCTCCCACTAAATAGATATATTTCAGCTTGCCATATATCACATTTTTTTTTGCACAGTTTTAATTCTACCGTTTCCTTTATTTTACCACTTTTGGCTAAAATAACATATTTTTATGCCCAATTTCTTTTCTCACGCATAAACATAAAAAAAATACAAAAACAAACATATCCATTTCATCTGTTAGATAATCACACAGAAACTCAGTAGCTTACAATGGTTTTGATCAAAGATAATTTAAAAAATCAATCACATGCATCATAGGTAGTATAGACATGATGCCACTCTACATAAATAATGCAAGTCTTTGGAGCAAATATATTGGGGTATTAAATATTAATCATAAGACTTTAGTTTGGTCAAAAGACAAACCCAATTTTCTAATAAAAAAGGGCAATCATCTAAAGTGAATTGTTTCACCATGTTTGTGAGCACATGGATTTGTTCAGCATTGATTAAAAAAATTAAAAGGAATTATCGGTCATAAGAGTTTGACATTAATCAAAATCATGATCGACGATTCATAAAATTGATTCTGAAAACTGAATTGGATTTTAAAATTCATCAGAAAAACATACACTACTCAGTACTCATGTATAGCAGAAAAAGGACAAGAATGAGACTCATGGTGAACAACCATATGCTAATCAGTAACAAAAATAATCGAAAATCGCAAATTATTCATGGGAAGAATAGTGACGATGGTGGATGAATGAACCGACGGCGATGGGCAAGCGACGACAGTGGCGGACGACGAAGCGACGACACCGATGGTTTATTAGGCAACAACTGTCCATAAAACCCTTTGAAATCAAGGTAACAACTTCTCCACTTGGCATTTGTTTTGTTTACATTGATCTCAAGTTTTTCTGGTACCTACAATTTGGTTCCATGTAGAGAGTTCATTGCTATTTCTGGCATCAAATCCTAATAAAATCGGGCTAAATGCAATGAATATTATATTTTTGTTTCATATACCTTTTTCCTAACAAGGAAGTTATTAACCACAAATCACTAAAGGTGCAAAGGATCTTTATGAAAGTAAACATTGGTTTAATCGAAGGAAAATAGGCTTTTCGATTGATAGAATCCATTTTGTTTTTGCTCATTTAGTAAGATCGAATTCAAAAATATCAAATTAGAAATTTTTATGTAACTCATTTTTTTTATTTAATTTTCTTTTTAATTGGTAATTTGTAGAACCATGTAGTACACAGGATATTATAACAAAATGTAGTATTTTTTTTTATCCGTGGTTCCCACAGGTTGTAGCCTAGTTCATAGTATACGATCTTTGCTTTCTTTGTGATTTCCGCTGTAAAAGACTAACAAGGAAAATGATTAAACCTAAAATAATTGGGTTTATAAAATTTTCAAACTTCCAAGATTTTCAATTTGACCCCAATGTTTATGTTCTCTAATTTTACCTCTTAACTTTAGCTTTTCATTAAAAACCGTAATATTTTCAAAGTAGACATATATTCCATTTATTTCACATTTCATACCATCAATTTACAAGATTCACAAATACAAAAATACATCTATATTTTACAATTATCACTTAAAAGTTTACTAACATGACACATCAAATATTTTGAAGCTTACCCAGAATATGTTGCAACTCATGGACAACATTTGCAATATTCGTTCGTTGTGGGGAATCCACGGAGCATGATAATCCTATGTTGACAATTGAAGCAAGGCATTGCTCTATCTTATTTGCATTTGTTAATGTAAATTGCTTACTAGTAGCATCTTCTTGAAGCTTATTCAGAAGGTCATCATCAATAACATTGGTTATAGAGTGTGGCAAAGGCAATGCACACAAACTTATGAAGGTTAAGACCTTCAGTAAAGATGTTGTCTGTTGGCCTTTTTCCTGTCATCACTTCCAATAATAGTATTCCAAAACTATACACATCCCCACTACTTGTCATCTCACTCCCGACACCATCCTCTGCAACTTATAACTTCTAAGCAACTACTTTATAAAAAGCAAATACAATAAATAAATATGAGGATCTTGGGATGCATGAATTTTACCTGGAGGTGCATATCCAATTGTTCCCCTAATGCCACTTGTGTTCTTTTGGTTTGAATTTATTCCAGGAAATTGAGCTAAGCCAAAATCTCCAACATGGGCCACCATATCATCATCAAGTAGAACGTTGCTAGGCTTCAGGTCACAGTGAACGATGGTTGGCAGACAGTGATTGTGAAGATAATCATGTGCAGATGCGATATCAATGAGAATATTTATTCTTTGAAGAAGGTTCAGTCTTGATTTACTTACACTTGAATGCAACCAATCATGTAAGCTCCCATTGGGCATGAACTCATATACTAAAGCTTTGAAGTCATTGCCTTGAAAATCAACACTTGAACATGAAGTTATTATCTTCAATATATTCCGGTGACGAATACTCCTCCATGCTTCACACTCTGCTATAAAGCTTTTGTGAGCACCTCGGTTTTGAAGATGTATAACTTTGACCGCAACAAATCTATCATTGCGATTAAGGATCCCTTTGTAAACAGAGCTGAATCCACCCTCACTAATCAAATTGGCTTGGGAGAAGCCATTGGTAGCCTTGAGAAGTTGACTGTATGAGACTTGCATGAATCGTTTGTCCCTCAATGATTGAGAGTGAGACACTTGGCCCTTCCTTTTCTTACAAGCATACACAATACATAAAATGCTGAAAAGTGTGAATGAAATCAAAATGACTATTTCGAACAAAGGAAACCTTTTCTTATGTTTTTTTGTATTGCATTTGAGCAACCCAAGTTCAGTCAAGCCACCACAAAGCCTACTATTCCCGAAAACAGAGAATGCACTTGCATTGGCAAACACTCCGACCACCGGTACATCGCCCTCAAAGTCATTAAAGGACAGGTTTACATATTCTAATAAGGTCAACTGTTCCAAGAATTGAGGAAATTGGCCCGATAAATTATTCCTTTCATGAAACTTAATGACAGTGGTACCATGCTTTGAAATGTGTTGCCTTTGAGGGATAAGAATAAAAGGCTAGTACAACCACCAATGCTACTAGGAATGTTTCCTGATAAATTGTTATCAGATAAATCCAAATAAGTCAACATCTTGAGATCGCCAAACTCTATTGGAAGTGACCCAGACAGGTTGTTTTGAGAAAGATTTAGTATGATGGTTAGAGATGTAAGTTGAAGAAGTTGAGTAGGTATTTTTCCACTGAGTTTATTATCGTCAAGGTGTAACTCCAATAGATGATGACAATTTCCCAGGCTTGATGGAATATGTCCTTACAATCTGTTGGAATTTAACCAAAGGCCAGTCAACAATGATAAGTTCCCGATGGCATCTGGAATTGGCCCTGAAAATTGGTTGTTATATAAGTAAGCTTCTTGTAGGTTTTGAAGCTTACCAATGGCGGAGGGGATTTTTCCTGTAAATCGGTTTTCTGTTAAAGAGAAACCGATCAAGCCGACCAGATTACCTATACTTGAAGGGAGGTTTCCATGAAAATCATTTCTATCTAAAGTTAGAATACTTATTTGATCAGAAAGATTACCAATTGATGTGGGAAGCACTCCTTGAAAATTGCAGTTACTAAGATGTAACACCTTTATTCTGCTGCAGTTCTTCAAAGTATCAATAAACTTCATATCGTCTGCTTCTCCAAATCCATAGATGTTATTACCCAAGGATACAAAATATATATCCTTTACTTTTGCAAAGTCAATTTTCAGCTTCCCACTAAAATTGTTGTAGTTCACTTCAAGAAACCTAAGTTTCGAACAATTAGATATCGAGGGTGGAAGAGGTCCGGTCATTTGGTTATTCCGTAATTGAAGGCGTACAAGATTCGGGAGCATTTCACCTAAGGCTGAGGGTAGACTGCCAGTAAGCTGATTCTCAGCAAAGGAGAAATTAGTTAGGAGTGAGAGGTTATAAATGGAATGAGGGATGGTTCCAGATAAGTTACAAGCAGAAACGTAAAATTCTGTTAAGTTTTTCCAATGGCCTAAGGTGTCTGGCTGCAGAGAACACTTCCATTGCTGTTATATTCCCCAAGACACTAGGGATTCCACCTGTACATGTTAAGTTATTGCTACCAAATAGAAAATTAGTAAGTTTTGAGAGGAAACTTATCTCTTTGGGTATGCTTCAACTAGCTTGTTCTTAGAAAGTTCAAGGTCTTCAAGGTTAGAACAACGGGACAAGTTAGTTGGAATGACTCCGTTGAATTTGTTAGAGCCAAGATAGAGGAAATGTAGCCTAGAGAGACGACCCAGTTCATGAGGAATGGTTCCATGTAAGTTACAATCATCACAGTAAAAATCTGTTAAGCTTTTCCAATGGCCTAAGGTGTTTGGAATGCTCCCTCCAAACGAATTTTCAGAAGCAGAGAACAGTTTCATTGAGGTTATATTCCCCAGGACAGGAGGGATCCCACCTGTTATATAACTTGTTTGTACTAGCATAAAAAAAAGTAAGTTTGGTGAGGAAACTGATCTCTTTGGGTATGCTTCCAACTAGCTTGTTATCACCAAGTCCAAGGTTTTCAAGTTTAGAACAATGGGACAAGTTGGTTGGAATGACCCCATTGAATTTGTTGTAGTCAAGAGAGAGGTCTTGTAGCCTGGAGAGACGACCGATTGCATGAGGGATGGTTCCTTGAAAGCCTAGAGTACGGTTGAAATTGTAAATATAGTACGTACATAGAAGGCGTATTAGTAGATGGGTGTATTAGATTACATGCATAATAGAGTATGGCTATTTGACCGTATTATATTATCCTATCTACTTTTTACAACCATCGCATACAATCATCTAATACGCCATATATACAAATCTAATACACCAATACACAACCGTACTTGATGTCTCAAGTGTCATCTAATACGCTATATATACACATCTAATACACCAATAAACACATCTAATACACCAATAAACAACCGTACTTGATGTCTCACATCCCCTTTGCATTCCAGAGCCTTATTAAACAGACAATTCCACTCCAGCCTTATTAAACAGCCAATTCCAGTCCATGGATGTTGTGGAACACATGGATCACCATTCCAACTGAAACAAACTTTTCAATTTCTGCAAAGCTACTATATGATTACCATGTGAATTGTAACCGAAGGATCAATCTCTACAAAATACAAACCTACTATATGATTCCATTCCAACCATAAGAAGTGGGACATCACTGATCATGTTTTCATTTTCAAAAATAGAAAAAAAAATTACAATGAACTTAGTTCATTAAACAGAAAAAAATTTGTTAATGTCACATCTCTAACCTCTCTTTCCCCTTTGTCACCTCTAACCTCTCTTTCCCCTTTGTGGTTGATTCATTGTATGCCTACAAAAATTAACAAGAAAACTTAGGATTCAAAATCTCAAATAACTTTTTAACGAAGAAAACTCAAATTATAGGACCTTCCTGCCATTAACAACTTCATCTATAGCAATGCAAGGGTGAAAACTTCTCCGGAACATAAAAAATATGAGCAAATACAACATGAAATTCAATTTGTGTACCTTACAAAAAGGCTTCACTTTATCACCAAAAGTTCTCATCCATGTTTTAACACGTTCCTTCAATTCTTCACTAGAAAATGGTTTTTTGTCCTTCCAAATGTTCTACAAACAAATTAAGATAAAAAATTTGTTATTTAACAAAGGTGAGCCTTTATTACAATAAACAAAAATGAAAAAAAAATATATCTAACAATTAGAAATAGTAAAACATAATAATATTATAAATAAGAATAAACTCAAACATACCTTGAATTCTTCCGTGGATTTTAGAACAAGGAATTTTTTCCACATTGCTTTGTCAAGGTACGAGTATTTTTTTACTAGATTGACACCATTGTCCCACAACTTAAGAAGCTCTGACTTGTAGGCCTTCCAATGCGTGTTGCAATCTCTAAGTACTTGTGCTTTATGATCATCATCTCGTATATGCCAATAATTCTGATTTTTTAAATAAAAAATGAAGATAACAACTTTTAGGTATATGATATGATACAACTTGTATGATAGAAGAGAATAACATGGTAGGAAATTGTGATTGCTAGTATTAAATGATATCAAAAGTGTGCTGAATTGAGTTTTACCTTTATGTTTAACCACAATTGATCTTTGTCACATTGATCCACTAAATCCCAACTATCTATCAGGATAGAAATCATCTTCCTCGTAGTCACTCCACGATAACTGGTGAACTTAAAGCGGTTAGGTCCAATAGCTCTACCAAAGTGATCGAACTCAACTGTTAAATTTGATAGATATTCTTTGGAGTGATCTCTGATCAATGTCACACTTCTCTTTTTCTTTTCTAGACGTTCCATTGTATTCCTACAAAAGCATAAACACTCGTATAATTAATTCTAAGAGTCTCGAACACCAAAAAAAACCAAAATTTTATATAAAATTGAAGATACCCAAGGTAAGTTTATACCTGGCTTCAAGATGTTTCGTTTTGGGTTTACCAACACTTCTTTTTCTGGTTTTTCTTTCTACCATACGGATCCTCCTGCTCTTGGTTGTTTTCACTAGTACCTCATCCATATGTAATGGAAAATTTCCGATGTATAACCTCAGACCTGGTTATAAGAAAATGAGCATAAAAATGATGATAGAAAATGATGAGGGTAAAGATATGTTAAAGATTATGACTTAACCCAACTAATGAGAAGATTATGACACGTTTTTTATAGTAGATCAAAACATAAAAAAAAATCATACCAAAAAAATGTGATAGAGACCTTGATGGTTATATAACATAAAAATAAGGACCAAAATTGTAAGAGAAAGCTTTTAAGGACCAAGATAGCTACCATTGGCACTCTCAAAAGAAATATGATGCAATTTATAATCAAATACAACAAAAAAGAATTACATTTGATGGAAAAAAACAAATATGATGCAATTTATATTCAGCCCCTATTGATGGGTACTGCAAGAATGGTCAAATAAAGGCAGTTGTCTGCATGGCAAATTTGTGTGAGGTTTTTGGGCATACGGTAAGATGTTTGAATGCCATAAATGTAGGAAAGACAACTAATTTTATATAATATTTGTGTGAGGTTTAGGCTCCCATCAATTCAGCCCATTTGTTTTTATCTATTTTGATAGGTTAATGGTGTAGCACAATTGCACAGTGACATCTTAAAGGCAGAGTTATTTGTAGATTATGTGTCAATATAACCAAACAAGAAATTTGGGCATTACTCCTAGACGTTGGCTCAGATTTTGTAGTCCTGAACTTAATTAGATCATAACAAATGGTTAAAAACAGACAAGTAAAACACATTAATTCCATCTGTAGAAAATAGGTATCTAGTAACTACTTGTGGGTCTGCAGGAGGTACAAGTAACTAGTTTAAGTGCAATTAGATTATCTCACAACCTGCTCTTCCCTAAGCTTAATCTTTAACCCTAACCAAAAAATTTCAAATAAGAAACTAAGGTTTTTGGAGGTGTGTTGATTTTCACCAAAAATGATGATTTCAAACCTTGTAGATTAAAGAGATAAAAGTAACAACCTACCTTTTGGACTTAATCTAGGAGAACTTGAAGAAGGTTTGAAGTTTTATGATGCTATGGATGGTTTTCCACCAAAGAGGTTAGAGAGAATGAACAAAATAAGATGTTGCCAAACTTCTAATTCCCTTTCATTTACTTTCATTCCTTGTAACGTGTTCATATGCATTGACATCTGTTTGAGAGTGCATTAAAACTGTCATATCCTTTTACAAGTTTTCAAACACACCCTGGCTTGGACTAAATCAAATATTACACTCTTGTCATTGCATGCATAGTACACTCTTTTGAAAGGGTATCTAATATTCTAATGTGTTTATATATACAATAATTATGTAGATTTATAAAGAAAATGTTGCAAGTAGAATAATTTCAGCAATCAACTATATCCTTTGCAAAATGTAGCTTAAGTTCAACCTTGAACAATTTCAAATTTCCTTATTCAATTTCAAACCTTCATACGAAAAGCCAATTTCACAGCAAATAGTGATTCTGTGTCACATAAGTGGCAAAATTGTGGTAACCTTGAAATCAGTTAACAGCTAATCAACTAACTCGATTGGAACAAAATTAGAAAGTTTGGAAACCAAGAACTGAATCATTAATAATAGATGAAGTAGTTTTATATTTATATCCAACAACTTAGCATAATGGGATTTACAGAATAACTATAGCACTACTGGTGTATACAGCTCCTCTTATACCAGGAAGTGAGGTGTCACAGCATATAAGTACAGCTGGAATGGAAGCTAATGGGACAAGTAATATGAAATTTGCACTCAATGGATGCCTGATTATAGGAACATTAGATGGGGCTAATGTTGAAATCAGGAAGGAAGTTGGAGAGGACAATTTTTTCTTTTGGAAGCAACAACAGATGAAGTTCAAAACAGAGTCGATGATGCTTTCTAGGGTTATCAACCAGAAATATGAAGTAATATGTCGTACACAGAGAAGACATTGTCATAAACACAACATTAATCAACGAATAAATCAACTACATCCAAAGTCCGAGCGTACCTGTAAACAACGTGAAAGAAGGAGGCAAAAGCAGCTGTAGGCCGGAGTAGGAGACTTCGTCTGTCTCGTCGACCGGAGACCAGAGGCGGAGGTGTCGTTGGCCAGAGGCGGAGGCGTCGTCGGCCGAAGGCTAAGGTTTCGTATAAACAACTCTAAGTAATAGAGCTGGAGAATTTTATTCGTCGTGGAAGAAAGTCAAAATCTCTATTTCTTACGTACCTGCGAACATCCGTCTAAGTTTTAAAATAAACGTAATGAACAACTTTGTTATTTAATTTTTTATTTCAAGTATTTTTACTCTTAACAATCTCCTATTTGAAATTATTGCCTCATGGTATTTTCTTCCCTTGTACTCGACATGGAATATATCAAAGCATTAGTATAGTAACATGACTTGGATAAGATTAAATACGAAATTTTAGTGTTTTTTTTTCTAACAGTAGTCCTTGTGATTTCTTTTCTTCATTCAACAAACTGCTTTTTTTTTTTATCTGAAAACCGATAACAAACCTAAAATAATAAAAAATAAAAATAAAAAAGTCACTTGTGTTACCCCACAATTCTTCTTACATGAAACAAATTATAAAAAATAAAAATTAGGATGAAAATACAAAAAAGGATAAAATACAGAAAATAGTCAAGTGGCTGAATCAATAAACCGAACAAGAACTGCTACAATTATTATTATTAAAAATTGAGGGGTAATATTGACCTTTTGTCACAGTTAGTGTACAAAACTGCAGCTTTCTAAAGGATGAGGGCAAAATGGGAATTCAATTATTGCTTGAACTGGTTGCCCAAACCTTGGGTCATTCCTAAGCTCTGTCCAAGATCGCCCATTCGTGCTTTCATGGCCTATAAAGGGGCAAAATGGTCAAATTAAAAATATATTACCCCAAGGGTAAAACTGTACTTTTATATCATCATACAAACTTGGACACTTTTTTGATGCACATCTCTATATGCTTCTGTTATGTACCTCTCTTTTGTTATGTACCTCTCTTTTCTTTTTTATGAGAGGAATTGAATAGTCATTCCATTCGCCTATCAATTCCATTCCTTTGTGAATAATGGTTTTGTGAATAATCAGTCATTTTGTGTTTCTGGACAATGCAAATGGATTCCACTCAGCAGTGTTAATTTTAATTTTCTAGTCATTTGATTTTCAAGTTTTTACATTTACAATATAAGCTTTTTATACTTTAGACATTCAATTGTTTAATTATTTAAGTCACCAATCATAAAAAAAATAAATAAAAAATAAAAAATATCCGACTTTCCATTTGTTGACTTTTTGACCGACTTTGACAGAGCCCAATATCAAAATGAAAACCGAAGAGGAGTATGTTGAAATTTCTATAGCCCTTGCTTGTTGTTTCTTTATGTATAGATAACAACATCTAACAGAAGCAAATAACACAACACATATAATAAGCAAAGCAATTAACACATCTATCTAACAACTGCAAAGCCAATTACTGTTTGAGAAAAGAATTGTTATCCCAACAGTTTGTGATGCTTCACTACTCCATGACTCAAAATTCTATCAACAATTACTATAAGAATTTTTTGAGACTGCTGATCAGGAATCCTCAGAGGAAGATATGCCAAAATGACCATATTGTCCTTTTTAATTCTCTAATCCTTCTTTGATGTACCTGAAAGAAAGTGAGCAAACCAAACCATGAATGAAAGGGCATTTTGGTCATTTGATCAACACTCAACTCAAGACATTTTTAATGAATCCATTAGTGCCATCACACTAGGAAAACTTTGCATCTCCATCAAAGCCAAAACGCTTTCTTGTCCTTCGTGAACAGTTGTAGTTCCTTTGTATTTGTATTTCTGCTCTTGTTTTTCTGTTGCAAAAACAGAAATCAAATCTCTTACCTTTAAATTTGAACCGCTACCTATGTTTGTCTATTGCAAAAACAGAAATCAAAGCTCTTACCCTTTAAATTTGAACGGCAGGTCCGGTGGTGGGATTTTCAGGTTGGTTGAATTATTGGAGGTGCCAGGCGAGGCGAGGCTGGCCGATGATGATGGTGTTGCGACAGGGGAGATGGAGATGAAGGACCGATTAGTGTGGGAGGAGGAAGCTAAGTATGTGAGGAGGAGGAGGCGTATTCAATTTAGGTATTAGCCGTATTCAATTTAGGTATTAGCCGTACTTAATCAAAATGGGGGCGTATTTTTAGTTATTTGATTTTGTTTCTAGTACATCTCATTAACCGTATTAGATGCTACAATTGTGTGTATTATATTTATTTATCCCTTTATAATACGGGTTTTTTTACAACCTTATTAGATGGGGGTGTACTCTATAGCCAATGTTCCAGTAGTGGTTCTTCAATTGCCTCTATACCAAATTTAGTAAAAAATTAGGCACAAGACCAAAATAGTCATGATTGTGGAAAAAAAATTCAACTATACTGTTTTGTAATAAACAATCGACGCATTAAAAAAAAACCTTCTTTACTTCTATTTCACTCAAGTTAAAAAAAGAGAATGTAACAACCATATACAAGAACATTTCAAATTTTGAAATTTAATTTTCTGCAGCATCCGTCTATAATAACATGATTTGCCAAAATATCATATGTTTATATACATATAACATCAACCCAACGAAAGCAGGAAGTAAATTGACAAGATCAATCCTATCACATTTTTTGTCACCAATATGCCGGATGGCATGAATGAAGCTGCTCTATTTGATCTCCTTAGAAAATATGAAGTGATTGAAGAAATGCAGACCGGTTGAAATTCATCAGCCACAAATGAAACACACAACACTGATTTCATGAACAACAGAAGGTCGATTGGTTTAATCTTAAATGGGTAAAGACACGGGAACCGAATTTTCACCTGGCCGCGAATCTCGGATCTCCCCCAGGTGCGCTCCTCCTCGCTAGCTGAACAGTTTGGAAAGGTCCTGATACCATTCTCACCTGATTCTGACGTCATCAGCTGGGCATCCTAACTCGGACTTAAACTTTCATAAATTAACACAATGATGGGCGTCTTATTGGATAAAATGGGGATTCAGATTCGCGTTAGACGACGACATCTCCATACCCGAGTCCGTCCAAACAGTGGAAGTTTTGCTGTAATTCCTCAGCGATTTGGATTTCTTGGCTGGTGAAGAAAAAAACGACTTTGTGAAAAACTGCTCCTCTGATCAGTTGCGGGCCGATATCAACTCTCCACAATTTCCTCATAGTTTTTCCGTTGATCAAATGGTTCGGTGGTGCCTCTAATCACCCAAAGAATAACGATATTCATCCTTTCATCTTGTAGCCCAGAGATCGACAACTCCCTTCTAATCAGGATCTTCTTATTGGGCCTGCAGTTTCTGCCACTTGAGCCCATCGAACACAGTCTTATATCAAATAATTCATCGTCGCCTCGCCCCAACATACGAACTCCTACAGACCACAGCCAAGGGGAAAAGGCTAAAGGCAAAAGAAGAAAACAGCAGCCATTCCTCCCACCCAAATCCTACACATGCGTATCCGACTCCGCTTCACTGATCAAGAGTTCCATGTCCATAGAGGTTGGAATGCTTACTGGATTCCATATATATGAATCGAAGAGGAAGAGAAACTTAGGCAAGTCACTGAAGATAATGGAGAGATGCCGCCTGAACTTAAATGATGCAAAAAGATTCAAACACTCAGGGGTAATTAATTCTCCTTACTTTGATATGATGCCTATGGAGGTTTCGGAGCGAGGCAACATTCCAATCAAAACACATCTCAGTCCATAAACTCACAGACAATATTCAAATTAATCTACTCTTTTCAAGATCAATAATGACGGCGCGGTTGGATTGATTGGGTTTGTAAACCATTGGAGGTACTAGCTTCTCTCTTGTAATATGTAATATGTAGCTCGCTCCACCTTTTCAAGCATTTTGCTAGTTAAAATAAAATTTTCCGTTCAAAATAAAACTATAATACGGGCGTTATGTTACTACATAGTTTTACCAAAAATGCTATCTTCCATATAGTAGCTTCTCCTAACAAGGTATTATCAGTACTGTGTGCCTTTGCAACTCAGGCTAGGATATACGTCAACAACATAAAAAGGGTTAGGTTGATTTTACACCTAGCGAGTTCAAGGATTTATATGTTAACATGCCATATATATCCATTCACAAATTAAATTAAAATAACTGTCAGGTAAACAGTTGGGTAAACATTTAGCTTTAATTTATTAAGTCAGTTAAATGTTAGTATTCACAATCTAGCAGTTTTAGTGCCACCAACTAAGTCAAATAGAAGATAATAGCCAATATAACTTTCCTCCCAATGCCCATATATTGATACATAATCTATCATAATTCAACATTTCAGTTCAACAGTATGAAAGGTTTCAATCAAACATAGCATATAAATTAGCTTAACATGCCTTATCAAGGCAACCGAACATGTGCAAAACTTTGATTTGTGACATTTCTAGAACATACCTTACAACTTAATTCAATACAACCTAAGCAACAGGCTCAAATTCAATTTGGATATAGCATTTGACATCAAATAAATATTTTTGATCGTATACCAAGTTTTCATAAACCATCTTGGTACTCAAGTTGTTGACTGGGATGTTAGGATCGTGTGATTCATCCCTAGATGTTGCCAGGTCATTATATAGATCTAGGAAAACTTCTGCACGAGCATGTTCACTTCCTTAATGCACACAACAGCATCATGTACCTCATCCCCCTGATTTCTCATCCAAAACGAGCCTTACATCACTTTTAATTAGTTTCTTTTAACCAAACTCATAATCCTAAATAAATAAACATACTTATGACATCAACTTATCTACCTCAACTTTACATATCTCATCTTCAGTGAATTCAAAGAATAATCAGTATATGCTTGCCAATTGTCACATTATAATTCAAACTCATTAACAACTGATTTCATGAAGCATATTTGATTCCAATCCATAGTATCATTTTTTTTTTTGAAAAAAAAAATCTAATCTATTCCTACCTAAACTACTTCTTAATTTCACCTATGTCCACAACGGAACTTGAACCCTCAACCTCAATGAGGGAGGGCAACACCGGATACCAATGAGGGAGGGCATGCAACACCGTACCAGATACAGCTACTGCTAGGCTAGGAGCCTTTTGGTAATCCCTAGTATCATTTATCGCTAATTATAATTAGCAAGAATTAGTCAATATATATTATACCAAAACATGCAGTGCATCTATCTCAAACCTGTGACCACAAATTCGATCCTTCAATCTATTCCATAACAGAAAACGCTAATCCAGTTGATTATATCAACAAATAGTTCTTAGTCCTGATAATCTCAATTCGTTATTCGGTTCTCACAACAAAGTCGTTCCTGTCTTTTTGATCTCTACCGCCAAAAAGTCATGATGAAAAGAAATATATTTAATAATTGGGTTTATGTACTTTTCAAACTTTATTAAGACTACAAATCTATTTCTTCAAATGTACTTCAAAATGTTATCGCTACCTTAAGATCACCATATTTTTAAAAAGAAAACCCTAATTCCATTTATTTCATATTTTATTCCAACAATTACATACACAAATATATCCGTATTAATCAATCAACACCCAATATATTGACTAACGTGACACCTCACATATTTTGAAGCTTATCCAGAATATGTTGCAACTCATGGACAACATTTTCGATATTCATCCGTTGTAGTGGGGACTCCATGGAGCATGATACTCCAATCTTGACAGTTGAAGACAAACATTCCTCTATTTTCTTTGCATGTGCTGATGTATATTGTGTAGCAATAGCATCCTCTTGAAGAAAATTCAGAAGATCATCATCAATAACATCAGTTACATGGTCTGGCATGACCATGTCTGCAAACTCATGAAGGCTAAGGCCTTCGTTAAAAATGTTGTCGGTGGGCCTCTTCCCTGTCATCACCTCCAACAATAGTATTCCAAAACTGTAGACATCTCCACTACTTGTTATCTCACTCCCAACACCGTACTCTGCAACATATTAACAATTAGTTTAGAAAATTGAACACCATAAATAAATATAAGCATATGGGAATACATGAATTTTACCTGGTGGTGCATATCCAATTGTTCCTCTAATGCCACTTGTGCTGTTTTGGTTTGAATTTGTTCCAATAAATCGAGCTAAACCAAAGTCTCCAACATGGGCCACCATATCATCATCGAGTAGAATATTGCTAGGCTTCACGTCACAGTGAACGATGGTTGGTAGGCAGTGATTGTGAAGATAATCAAGTGCGGATGCTACATCAATGAGAGTCTTTATTCTTTGAAGAAGATTCAGTTTGGATACACTTGCAGTTGAATGCAACCAATCATGTAGACTCCCATTGGGCATGAACTCGTATACCAAAGCTTTGAAGTCATTTCCTTGAAAATCAACACTTGAACACGAAGTTATAATCTTCAATAGATTCCGGTGTCGAATACTTCGCCATGCTTCACACTCTGCTATAAAGCTTTTGTGAGCACCTCGGTTTTGAAGATGTATGAGTTTGACTGCAACAATTCTATCAACATGATCACCAAGGACTCCTTTATAAACAGAGCTGAACCCACCCTCACCAATCAAATTGTCCTCGGAGAATCCATTGGTAGCCTTTAGAAGTTGACCATATGATACTTTCATGAACCGTTCGTCCTTTGATGATAGAGATAGCTGGCCCTTCCTTTTCTTACACCAAACATATGTAAAACATGATATGGTAAAAAGTGTGGATGCAATCAGAATGAATATGACGAACAAAGGAAACCTTTTTTTATGTTTATCATGTGTCTCCTTGCATTTGGGCAACCCAAGTTCAGGCAAGCCACCACAAAGCCTACTATTTCCCAAAACAGAGAATGCGCTTGCATTGGCAAACACACCTTGGATTGGTACTTCACCCTCGAAATCATTAAAGGATAGTTTTACATATTCAAATGAGAACCGTCGCAAGAATTGAGGAATTTGTCCCGATAACTTATTATGAGAAAGATCGAGTGTTGAAACTCCTCTCGACGAAGGTACCATGCCTTGAAAGAGGTTACCTTTGAGGGATAAGAATACAAGGCTAGTGCAACCACCAATGCTATTGGGAATGTTACCTGATAAATTATTATTAGACAAATCTAGAGAAGTCAACATGTTGAGGTCTCCAACCTCTGTTGGAAGTGACCCAGACAGGTTGTTTTGAGAGAGATCTAATGCTATGGTTAGAGATGAAATTTGAAGAAGTTCTTTAGGTATTCTGCCACTGAGTTTATTCTCTTCAAGGTACAACTCCAATAGATGGCTACAATTTCCCAGGCTTGATGGAATATGCCATTCCAATCTGTTGGAACTTAAATCGAGTCTAGTCAATAATGACAAGTTCCCGATGGCATCTGGAATGGGCCCTGAAAACTGATTCTCATATAGATAAGGAAGTTGTAGCTTTTGAAGCTTACCAATGGTGGAGGGGATTTTTCCCGTGAATCGGTTCTTCCGTAAATATAATGTGGTCAAGCCTACTATACCTATTCCTGATGGGAGGTGTCCATATAAATAATTTCCTCCTAGATCTAGACAAGAAAGTTGATCAGAAAGATTACCAATTGACGTTGGCAACACTCCTTTTAACTTGCACCTACGAACATCTAATGTATCTAATTTGCTGCAGTTTTTTAAAGAATCAATAAACTTCATATCATCAGCTTGTCCGGATCCATACATGTTATCACCTAAGTCTAAAAAGACGAGATCTTTTTGAACAGCAAAGTTGATTGTCAACTTCCCCCTAAAATTGTTGTTGTTCACTTCGACAAGTTGTAATTTGGAACAATTAGATATCGAGGGTGGAAGAGGTCCATTCAGTTGGTTACCCCATATCTGAAGGTACTCAAGATGAGGGAGCATTGCACCTAACAACGAGGGAAGAGTACCAGTAAGCTGATTCTCAGCCACGGAAAAATGAGTAAGGAGTGAGAGGTTAAAAATGGAATGAGGGATGACTCCAGATAAGTTACAAAGACCAACGCCAAACTCTATTAAGCTTTTCCATTGGCCTAACGTGTCCGGAATGCTCCCACCCAACGGATTGTAGGCTATCGAGAACACTTCCATGGATGTTATGTTCCCCAAGACAGGGGGGATTCCACCTGCTAAGTAATTAAATCCAACTGCAAAAAGAGTAAGTTTCGGGAGGAAACTGATCTCTTCAGGTATGCTTCCGACTAAATTGTTATAATAAAGTCTAAGCTCTTCAATGTTAGAACAACCAGACAGGTTAGTTGGAATGACCCCGTTAAATTTGTTATGGCCAAGATTGAGGATCCGTAGCCTGGATAGACGACCCAGCTCTGGTGGGATCATTCCTTGCAAGCTTTTGTTTGCGATAGAAAAGAAATGAAGGAAGCTGAGGTTCCCTACATATGGAGACAACGACCCTTCAAGTTCTTGCGAATACAGTCGTAGAGCAGTGACTCTTCTGTGTCGCTTCCCACATGAAACACCACTCCAATTACAGAAATGAGAGGAAGTGTTCCATGAGCTTAGAGCTTCATGTGGATCATGGGTAATCATCAACTTCAACTGCAACAATGCCTGGTAATCGGTTTCATTACTGCCACCCGAAGCAGTAGTGGCTGTAATCAGAAATATAACAAGACTAGAAAAGAGGAAAGCAAAACGAGAGTTCATTTTTTGTGTTGGATTAAACCCTCACTCCCTGATATGCTTCTGCATACGAAAGAAGAGAAAAAAACGGACCAACTGTTGGGACTGTATCACACGAAGAGAAGGAGAAGAAAAAAAGATTTTGGTGCGAATTTCTGTGTGTTTTTCTCATTCATAAAACTAAAAAAAGGGGCGGGGCAAGTCTCATTGACTGTTACGTCTTGCCAGTGGCGGCCCTGGGGTGGTGCCGGCGGTGCGGTCGCACCAGGCCTCCGATTTTAGGGGGCCTCCGATTTTTAGGATAATTTATAGTTATAGTATTGGTATTTTTGAAAAATCTGATTTTATGTTTTATCAATAAATAAAATTAGCCCGGTAACTTTTGATTCCAATTTTAGATGCGTTTTAACATTTGGCCTCCGATGCGTTTTAATTACCGAAACAAAGTCTCACTTTAAAATCATTGTCAACTACAAGGTGGGAAAATAGGATTGAAAGTGTGAAAGCCATAGTTACTCAAACTCCTGAAATAGTAAAAGTTCTGCATAAACTTGTTGAAGAAGAGACAGACATAAAGATCATAAGTGAAGCTACTTGTCTATGAGAGTATGAACTTGGCATATTTGACTTTATAACAGGTATGGTTATATGGTATCATATATTGGCTAAAGTAAATAACCTGAGCAAACAACTTCAACCTAAGACTATGCGTATTGATGAGACAATGAGTAGTGTGGGAGCACTTATTGAGTTTTTTAAAGACTATCGAGAGAATGGATTTGGGAAGGCTTTGGATTGTGCGAGAGCTATAGCTTCTGATATGGAAATTTATCCAGTGTTTGTTGAGAAAAATAATAAAAGAAAAGTTGTTAAAAAAAGACATTTTGATGAGAATGACATTGGGTCATCAGAGCCGGTACATGAACTTTCACCTCAAGAATCATTTAGGATTCAATATTTTGTGTACATAGTTGATCAAGCTATTGGTTCATTGGAGCGAAGGTTTGAACAATACAAACAATATGAAGACATTTTTAGTTTCTTATTCACAACACAAATGTTGAAGTCAATGAATACTATCGAGTTAAAGTCATGTTGCAAAAATCTGGAAAAGAGGCTGCAAAATGGTCATATCTCAGACATTAATGCTGATGATTTATTCAACAAAATGGAGTTGTTACAAAAACATTTACCGGTTGAACACAATACAGCTAACAGAATACTAAATTTCCTAAAAATTATGAACACTTATCCAGTTTCTTGTCTAGCATACAGAATATTGTTGACTGTTCCTATTACAGTTGCATCAGCGGAAAAAAGTTTTTCAAAACTAAATCTTTTAAAATTTTATTTGCGCTCGACCATGTCTCAAGAGAGATCAAACGTTTTGGCATTGATTTCGATTGAGAATGAGTTTCTTGATTATGAAAGTCTCATAGATGAATTTTCTTCTAAAAATTCTAGAAGGTCAATGTTTAGAAAATAATAATGCGTTTTTTTTGTTTGTTGAAAAGTTGTTTATAACAGTTTTACAGTTTTATTTGATTACTAATGAGTGATGAAGACATTATTTTGTGGTAGTGAATTTATGAGATGTTTTTTAGCAACTTTATGCTTTGAATTAGTGGTAGCAAATGTAGTTAATAATATTTACAAGAAATTTTTGTGGGGCCTCATTTTAGTTTTTGCACAAGGCCTCCGAAATGTCAGGGTCGGGCCTGCATCTTGCCCACGTACACTTACAAACAAACACAACATGCAATATATATATATATATATATATATATATATATATATATATATATATATAGAGAGAGAGAGAGAGAGAGAGAGGCCACCACTCCTATACTAACTTACAAAACCGTATAGCCGACACGACTACTTAATCAATACTTTTAAATACTAAATAATAACCCGTGACTTATTCCTAAAGAAAAGACAACACTTTCCATTTCCAAAATACCCGGTCACCACTTTTTGACTAAAGTCAGATTTAAACCCAACATTTTGTGGAACAAATTATTGGAGTACAAGGATAACTACATGCTTGGTTTCAGATTTATATATACTCAGTTTTTGCGTATTGTTAACGTACGAGACATGTAAATGGTGATCCACTACTAGAAAAAGGTTAATGTAATACGGTTGAAAGTATGAATATAGTATATACATATAGGGCGTATTTGTAGAGGGGTGTATTTAATTAAATGCCTAATAGAGTACAACTATTTAACCATACTCTATATGTATCCTATTTACTTTTACAACCATTGCATACAATCATCTAATACACCATATATACACCTCTAATACACCATACACAACCATACTTGATGTCCCCATTCTTGATTGCATTCCAGCCCATTTGGCTTTGCATTCCAGCCTTATTCATAACCCAATTTCACTCCATGGATGCTGTTGTGGAACACATGGAT
Source organism: Lactuca sativa (assembly GCF_002870075.4). Classification (NCBI taxonomy): domain Eukaryota; kingdom Viridiplantae; phylum Streptophyta; class Magnoliopsida; order Asterales; family Asteraceae; genus Lactuca; species Lactuca sativa. Next base: position 217,177,505 of record NC_056624.2, read on the forward strand.
CACCATTCCAACTTAAACAAACTTTCCAATTTGTACAAAGCTTTTACCATGTGAGTTGTAACCGAAGGATCAATCTCTACAAAATACAAACCTACCATATGATTCCATTCCCTCCCTATTAAATACGATTCCATTTTAACCATAAGAAAATTAAAGTGGGACAACATTGATCCTGTTTTCATTTTCAGAAACAGAGAAAAAATTACAATGAAGTACTTAGTTTATTAAACATAAAAACATTAATATTTTTCAGACTTATCCACAGTCTATCAAAAAACTATCATTTGTATCATTAAACATAAAAACATTCTTAAATTTGTTGAATGTCACACCTCTGACCTCTCTTTCCCCCTTTATGGCTGATTCATTGCATGCCTACAAAAACAAGAAAACTTAGGATTCAAAATCCCAAATAATTTTTAATGAAGAAAACTCAAATTATAAGACCTTCTTGCTATTAACAACTTCATAAGTACAGAAAAGGTCTATACATTCATCTATAGCAATGCAAGGGTGAAAACTTCTCCAGAACATAAAAACATATGAGCAAATACAACATGAAATACAATGGATGTTTGTGTACCTTATAAAAACTTTTATGCAAAGCCTCCATAACAGCCACCTACAAATTTGCAAACTTCCACAATAAAACACAAAATATAGCATCCTACTTTTATATATCTCATTTTCCATAAAAAAAAATTCATATATTTATCAAGATCAGCCTTATCCTCAACATTTATAGCAATCACCTGAAGCAAATATAAACTTAGTTTTAGTACTATAATCTGATCACTCAAAAGAATTGACATGAAAGTAAGATATGAAATGTTACCTCGCCAACTTGGATTTCTTTTGCTCCATCTCCATGTATAATCTTAGCTAGATATCCTTCTTCCATACATTCTATTTCTACAGTGGCTTTATCCTGTAACGAATACTGAGTTAATAAAGCTAAACTTAAAGAGGCAATCCCATATTTAGGTCATTTAACAGCTCTTCAATACATGTAAAAAAATTCACAAGGGTATTTTAGTAATTTTGAGTAATAGAAACAATTAGTTGGGTAGTTTTTTCAAGTTTTAAGGAGTTTGACTAATTGCCAATTTGCTTCAATTTTAACAGATTATGTTAGAAATATTTTAAAAACATTAAACTCATGTTCACACTATTTAGGAACGTATGGCAATTTTATTTTATTTTCTTTCTTTATTTATTTATTTTTTTTTTTGCAGTTGTTAAGAGTCAACAATGACAAAGCCAATCTTCTTACACTTGAAGATACACCCATCAGGGTGGGTTCGAATAAAAGATATATTAAAATCAACTATGGGTTTTAGTCCATTAGACTTGAAATTGACAAAAAGACTTATGATGAACAAATCAAGAAGAAAAGGAGAGTTAAATACAAAGACACTAAAATGGGCACGTATGTTGCACAATCCTCACATTATTTATCTAATGTTACTTTAAAAATCAATCTTTCAATTTCCAAAGCAACACTCTTGAAACGATCATCTTCCTCCTCAATTCACATTTTCTCTATTCTTTCTTACCTCCAACTTGAGGGAAACACAAGGAACTAAGCTTCCTATGGAGTTATTCCTTTTTGAGAAGCTTTTCAGGGGTACAATTGCCTTTTGGTAGATTGCTGAATTTGGTTTGCTCCAATACTAGAAGTAACTTACCATTTTCCTTTTAACTTCTCCTTATAATACCTTTCCTTGTACCGCTCAACTCTGTCCAGCAAGACCAGAAATTCAGATGTTTGTATATACATAATTCATAATACATACAAAACAAAGGATTTCTATGTTATTTATGCATTATGCTATTACATTAACTGTTCAATTTCTAACCATTATAATATAAAATGATTATTATATAGTTGTTCTTTGTGTGTTAAAGGGACATAAATTCAACACAGTACAAACTCGCCCAAGTCAGTAAGATAACCATCCGTTGTAGAGATGATCAGATGATGGTGTTGCGACAGGGTGGTGTAGAGACAGAGAAAGGATGGTGTTAAGTTGTTCCGTTCAGTGGTTGGGAGGAGGAAGTTGAGTACTTGATTCAAAATGGGCGTATTTGATGTAGGTATGGGCGTATTTGATTTAGGAATTAAGCCGTATTTGATTCAAAATGAAGTATATTTGATTTAGTTTCTAGTACATCTAATTAATAGTATTAGATGTTGTAATTGTTTGTATTAGATTAATTTAACCTTTTATAATACGGTTTATATTTACAACCGTATTAGATGTGGGTGTATTGTATTACATATTTTCCAGTAGTGTGAGATGATCGTCGTCCACAAATGACTTATCACCTTGACCAAGATAGATTTTTATTTATTTATTTATTTATAATGTAAATAAAATAGTTTAGTCAAGGTTGTTTATTTGTAAATATAAACTAATTAGAACTTGATGCAGACATTTAACTAATATAATATGCTTTTACAATTGAATTGAAAATTAAAATTTGCTCTCGTAAAGTTGATCGATAGTTTTCTATTTTAATTTACTCGTGTTATGGTAAGGTATCCTATATATAATTATTTCCTTTTTACTATATTTTTTTTTTCGTGTTGGCACAATCAACAAAATACTATTATGAGGAAAGGTTTAAAACAATGTTTTCGAACGAATTGCTAAGAAAATGTACAAATCGTCATATCTTTGAGACGCCGGTAATTAGGATTATCTAAGGTATTAAGTGGGTAGTCTGTTTTTCTTTATGAACTTCAAAGAAACTCAAACGGCCTATTTGGTATGATGGAATGAGATGATGGACAACATCGTTGAATGAGCAAGGTAATTGAACGGATCATCACCTTCGATTGTCGCTACAAGAAATAACGGCATCACCGGCGACGCTATTAGCAGCGACTTGGACCTTTACCAACCGTCTGATCGATGATCTAATCCAACAGCTGGAGTTCCTTTTCGCATAAACTCAATACCGGCAACAAATTGTCGCCGCTAAAGCTAAAAAAAGGCGTAGTATACTTCCCTCCACAATTGTCACCGCTGTTGATGTTTGTTGCCACTAAAAGGTAAATTGTCATCGGTAAAGGTGTTGCTGATATTGCTTTACGCAGATAACAAAAAAAATATTGATGCCTTCTCTTTCATTTTCTGCTTCTGCTGCTTCCATCTGCTCTCATTTTTTTTCTTCCCCATTTCTGACAATCGACCGATCGATTCAGCCAATGAGGAGCACCATGCTGGCCGATAACTCCCGATTGTGAGATTCCAAAGGGGGAAAAGAGATACCTGTGACAACTTTGACGTTTCTACGGCTTGAAAGAATGAAATGGGTCATTTAATCAATTTTTTTTATCAATAAATATAAACGCAAGTAGTATAAAAATATATTTAATGATAATAAAATTAAATTAAAGAAAAATACATAGTTAAATATATTGCATATAAGCATATTTTATTTGGTTCAAATCGCATGTTTTATGTTTTACGAAAAGTTTTGGTGGTGTCGAGGCCAATAAAAATAAAAACCCTTATTCTTGTACACAAAATAGCATATAATGGTAAGGGGATCGAATTCACAGAGATTTGTTCAGTTTGTTACTTTTTTGAAAACTTTTTTGTTCAAGCACTTGTAAAATGACAATAAAAAATGGGGGTTCTATGTTTATAGGTTTTAAAGAGACTAAATTTACACTAATGTTTGGGACATGTAAATTAACAAGTACAAGATTTGGTTTTAATTCAATGAGAGAAGTATGGTTGACATTGGACTTCCATTACTTGAACATTTTGTTAAATAATCATGAGAATACCAAGGCGCAACACTTGTGTTTATAACCCAACTTGGCTATAGCAATTTATAAACATAACTTGCCTCAACTCTTCTTTTGTATTAAAATGGCTAAAGAAGCTCATAGCATATTTCTTGAATCAAAGTCACAAAACTAATGAAACATGTAAATTTATGAAAATCAATTAGCATTAGGTTTTAAGAGTCACCAAATCCAAAGAGTAATATATTGCTTTCATTACCACTATGGAGAATATATTTTCGTAGCTTAAATGAAATGAAACCAAACATTTAAACTAATTGTTGCTTGTTAAATTGAAGACCCATTACTTAACCAAGAATTTAACCAACAAAAATAGCATTCATATATCAATATTCATGACTAGAGATATATAAGCATGAAGGAAGTTTTTATAGAAAACATAATCATAGATATTCAACACAAGTTCATGGTGTTCTTCAAAATAACCAAGTCATTCAAGCAATTACATCCTAGTCAACCAAAGATAGTTTAGCCTAGCATGACTAAACTCATGAAAACAAGATAGAAATTAGAAATACCAAACATGAAGTTAAGATTTAAGAGATCCAAATGTCATGTTCTTCTTCAAGCTTCAAACTCCAGAGAAAATGTGAAAAAATCGGATCTAAAAGTTGTCTCTCAAGCAAACCACCAACCGGCCCAAAATAGATGTAAAGCACAAAACTTGGTTTCTTCACTGCATGGTCCATGCGAACAATATGTAAATCCATACAGACCACGTGGTTGATGCTAAATTGGTTATTTGGCCCATTTGATTGGTCTTCTTTTTCCAATCCTCCATTCCTTGGTCCAACGCACATGCAAGACTCTAGTTAGCCTAATTTTATCTTCTAATCACTTCTAAGCTAGCCCATTGCTCCTTTGATCTTCCATATATAACATCTTAATTTCCAGGTATTTCCTTTTTAACCCTTAGTTTGTGATTGATTTGGAGAGTTGGTCCCTAATGGCAATTTCGTAATTCTTGGGCAAGGTTTACGTACACTGGGAGTACATTTCGTACGTGGCCAGGGTGAAAACCCTAAATTTTAGGGTTTAGACCCTATTTAAGCATCATTATAGCCCCTTACCCTTCCTTAACTCCAACCTCCATTCCTCCTTGACCTTATTTCGAAACCCTAAAGTTTGTGAGAGTATTTTGAAGCTTGGAGAGTCATTTTGGTGCGATTTTGGTACTCTTGGTGGTGAAGGAAGAAACTAGAAGTTGTGGTGTTTTACTTAAGGCATTGGATCCAGCATCTACACTCCTTTGTGCATCTTCTGGAGGTATAAAGCTCCAACCTTGATTAGTATTTCATTTAGGTCTAGTTTTAGCTTAAAGTTGATACCTTTTGTGTCCCAAATCTTGATCCTTGTGGTATGGAATACTCCAAGACGTTTGAGTTGTCCCTTCAGATGTTTTAGGGTGTGTTAAGTCATAAAAATGTGATCTTGGACATTAGTTTCTTTCCATGAATGATCTAGGTTGTCTTAATGGGTCAAGAAGCTAGGGTTTTTGAAGTTAAGGTCTTTATAGCCATGCAAAACCATAAAGTTGGAAACTTTATGGTTAAGAGGAACTTTTAGGGTCTAGATCTGGATTTTGGTCGAAAGTGCTTAAGGATCAAGCACTTAATGGGTTGAGTTGGTCGCAGTCGCGTACATTGGGCATACCAAAGGGTACACTACACATACGTGGTTAGCCATTCAATGTTTGGTCAAGCATGCAGTACACCCCACATACATGGTGAGTACGCCCATCGTACTCACTGAGTTGACCAGTTGACTTTGACCTAGATTTTGACAAAGGTTTGACCTAGGGGTATTTTGGGTATTTTGATATGTATTATGAGATTTGGTCACTCTATTTATAAAGGTAACTAGTAGAGTTGATTTCGGAGCAGCGTGCTGGTTCAGTTTTCTCGTCTGTCTATGAGGTGAGTTTTCTCACTAGATCCATGGGTCGAAGGAACCAACGCCGACCCATTATTGTGTTATTTAGGATGGCAGCTATTATGTGTCTTACATGATTTTGTGTGATGGGTTGAAATAAACCCAGTTCGGGGCCTACTATCGTATGTTTGGGTTGAAATAGACCTAAGGGAGGGGCCCACTATTATATGATTGGGTTGAAGTAGACCCCAAGTCGAGGCCCTAGGGCGGGGCCCATATGTAACTCTTGTTTCAGGTATCAATTATTTCTCAAAGGTTTAGGGTTTTGCACCAGGACTCGACGAGTTGGGGAGCCCAACTCGACGAGTAGAGATCTTTTTGGACGCAGAACTTAGGGTCTACTCGATGAGTTGGAAGGCCCCTACTCGACGAGTAGACACTGTAAAGGAAAACCCTAATTTTCCGGGTTTTGTACCATAGATAAAGAACTTATGGCTCATTTGTAGCCTCCCTTATCGTGCTTATAGCCCAAAGAAACCATAGTTCGAGCCTTATACCTTCTAGAGTGTGAGAGAGAACTTTGGAGAGTGATTTTGGTGTGGTTGTGACGGAATTTGGATTTTGAAGAGGGTGGAGTAAATAGGGAAGCAGTAGATCCGACATCTACTCTATTTTGGCAACCATCTTGAGGTATAAAGTTGCTACCTTGACCTTTATTTTCTTAGATCTCATCTTATGAAAGTATATGGTCATTTTTGGTGCATAATGGTGTAATTCTCGGATTTGAACTTGTCATGAGGATATGGTTTTAGATCTGGAAACCTCTAGGCCTCCATGGACATAAATTTGCTCACTTTATCTAGTCTTAACCCTTTTTCCATGCCCTAAACCTTGTATGACACTTATTTTTAGTGTTTTGGCCTCTTGAGGCCTTGCATGCACGTAAAGTTTGCAGTATTTCAGTCCTAAGGGATTGGATATGTAGTTTGGGGTTTTGGTTTCGACTGGAAGGACTGAATATGTTAACACAGGGAAAAACTCGACGAGTTTCCCTAGAAACTCAACGAGTTGGATCGGGTTTTCCCGCTTTTGGTCTGCACAGTGAACTCGGCGAGTTGGATCAAGTTTTCCTGTTTTCGGTCTGCACAGTGAACTCGGCGAGTTGGTTAGGTTTTTTCCCCATTTTCTAAGCATTGAAGGAACTTGACGAGTTGCTGGATGCACTCGACGAGTTGGGTCAACATGGACTGTTGACCTTGACTGTTAACTGTTGACTTTGACCATGGTTGACCAAGTTTGACTTTGAGGGTATTTTTGGGTATTTCGGGATCTTGACAAAGTCAGTCACCTGATGGTTGTAGGCAGTTGATTTGGAGCTACACGTTGGGACTTATCTTATAAGTTCAACATTCTTAAGGGGTGAGTCTCCTCACCATACCAATGGTTCCAAGGCACCAAGGTCGGCTCATTATTTGTTATGTGATATACTAGTTGGTTATGGGATATGTGGTGTGCTAGTTATTTGTGATACTTGCATGAAAGACCTCGGGGGGGGGGGGGGGGGGGGGGACCCGGAGTAAGACCCTGGAGGGTTTCTAGGGCATCCTTGGGCTAAGACCTCAGGGGGTTTATGAGGCACCCGGAGTAAGACTCTGGAGGGTTTCCAAGGCATCCTTATATGTTGTATGCATGGCTTATGTAGTTATATTGTAGCTAATATGGATTATGTGATAATGTGGATTGTGTGGGGTATGCTATGGGGAACTCACTAAGCATTAGCTTACTGTTTGTTGATTTGTTTCAAGTACTTCTGAGCCTAAGGGCAAGGGCAAGGCTTGATGGCGCGACGTGCACTCTCCGACATTTTATACGAAACCCGTTGATATTCGAAATAAAATGTTGATGCTATGAATTTTGAAAACAATTAATTGTTAGTGAGATTTCATATTTTTATAGAAATGTTTTGGTTATTTAAAAATGAAAAATTATCAGAAAATTTGAGTCGTTACACCATATGTGTTGATCAGGTTGAAATACACCCCAGGGCGGGGCATATATATGTATATCGGGTTTATTAAGCCCCAGGGTTAAGCCAAATTGTATGTTTTAATATGTGATACTGTTAGGTGCAATTTGTGCACCTTTTAGTCCCATTTCATGCATCTATTTAGCACAATTGTTCTTCCTTTTTCTTGCATTTCATCATATTCATGTTAGTCTCTAGAACAACCTTATTTGCACACTTTCATGTCTTTTTTAGGTAAAATGGACGCGCTTTGGGAAGTGCCGGGAAGCATTGGTGAAGATTTCGGGATGATCGGGTGAAGAACGAAAAAGTTGGAAAAATCAAGTTTGGAATTGGAGTCAGAGAGGAACACGGGGTGTGTCAGTTTAGTGCAAATCAACACGGGGCGTGTTGCTGAACACGACCCGTGTCAGTTTAGTGCAAATCAACACGGGGCGTGTTGCTGAACACGACCTGTGTCAGTTTAGCCTATTTTAACACGGGCCGTGTTCGACCCAAAAACCAACTTTTGGCAATTTTTCCTATCTTTCATATTACGGGTTGAGGGTCATTTTTACAGACATAGAACATATCAAAGCACCACTGGAGAGGAGAATTCGAAGGTTTTTGCAAGGGTTTGTCCGTTAATCATTTGGAAACATTATTTCTTGTTTTTGTAAGTGGTAATTACACTTAATTTCATCTTTTAGACTTGTGATCTTGTTCTAGCCATGTGTGGCTAGAACCCTGACTTCTCCAATTTCATGTTTTGACTTCTTAGTAGTGACTTCAATCATATGACATGATGTTTGTTCTTAATTTCTTTCTAATGAATTTGATTTTGCTTCAATCGAATGTTTGATTCTAATTGTGATTCTTATTGGCCATTTGAATTAGGGTTAGGTCATTCAAGTTATCTCTTTTACAAAATCCATAATTGTTTTGTGAAATTGAACAAGTAACAAGCATTAAATTGATCTCTATTGAATGAATTTAGTGTAAATCTTATTCATACTCTTTTACACTCTCGAGCTTATGAGGAGTATTGGGTGTTGTTGGGAACATTCACATAAAGCTTCATGCAATCTTATAATCTAATTCTAAGAGCTTGTTTAGATTAGGTTAATAAGGTTAGGGTTAATCAAAGAGCTTGTTTTGGTTAATTAATGTGGTGAATGGGAAGTGTTAGAGCTTATTAGCACTTTCAAGTACCAACTTAGATAGAATTGAACGAATATTGTGTCAGCTTTGAGTCACATTGCTAAATTGTCATACATGGAGTTGGAGTCCTTACAAAATCTGAACTTAATTCATTCGTTTAGTTGTCTACTCGTGTTTTAAATTTGTTTGTTTAGTCATTGCATTCTAAACACCCCTTATTACTGTTGGTGACCATAGTACCTTGCGCAAAGAGGTATAGACTAATTATCCCGTGTCTCTGTGGATCGACCCTGCTTTCCTTGTACTACCTTTTAGTGTAATATAGTGGGATTATTTTGGAGTATATCGTACCCCTTTATTTGTTGGGTTTGACACGCCTAACAGATACTTTGGGGAACTCACTAAGCTTAGTGCTTACGATTTATGATTATGGTTTCAGGTACTTCTATTTCGAAAGGGAAAGGCCCGACGTGATGACACAACTTCATCCCCTCATGATTTTCACATTTTGAATAATTATTCTCTGATGTTTTGGATATTATAATTTGGTGTTGGATTTTGAAATTATTAATGAATAAATCGATAGTCTTTCAATAAAAAAAAATTATCACTGTTTTTTGGTTGTTACAAGTTGGTATCAGAGCCTTGGTTTGAGAGATTCGAGCACACTTCCGAGTGTGTCAGAAGTCAAACTGAGGAAATGATAGTCTTTTTAAAGAAAAATGAAATTGAATTTATAAAAAGATTTGTACTAAGTAAAAGGGATGCAATGAGTACAATCAGCTAAGCTCAAGTAAGTGGTTCCCAAGATTACCCATACATATGTATTATGAGTAGTATGCTTGATATGAAAATTGCATGCTAGATTAGGGATAAGGACACCTTCAAGTATCATATGATAGAATTACTTGATTTGTATGATGCCTTATAGCCTAAGAGGATTGGATGCTATGTATTACGTGTGATTAATATCGAATCAGTTAATTACTAAGTGTATGCTTTCAAAGTTATATATGATTAGGATTATATAGCCCTAGAATGATTGATTTAGCCTCATTTCTTGTTCCTTTTTTTGGTTGTGGAATTATGGTAGAATCATCATTTGATAGTATGTGTGATACTATTTTGTGTATAACTTGCATGCATAAGGCAACCATAGGTATTGATTGATGTTCTCGGTATTACGAGCTGTGGGAGTTGAGAACTTCTAGGAGAGCCTAGGATATGTATGTTGTTAAGCGTAGGCTTGGTTTATGGTTTTAGTGTGGTGACTTAGAGGAATTAGGAAGTCTCTTGAGGAAGGTATAGGTAGGTGTGAAAGGAAGTATTGAGACCGTACTACCGGAAGCACATGATCTGTACCTGAGACATTAGCAGATCTAGAGACTCTAAGGAGGCCTATATAAGGAGGAGTTCCTCGAGATATATAATGATTATTTATATGTTTGTGTTTCGGTTTGAGGATGGTGATGACTACTCAAGGAGGTTCTGGTTCAGGTTCTGGCTCAGGCACAAAGCTGATTGATGAGAGGCTATGCGAGTTCGTTGTGGCTGAGGTTACTCGTGGTATCTTGGATGCTACTTCTATGATTTTCGGTACCATCAAGGAGGGGATTATAGAGTTGATAGATGAGAGGCGCATGTCTTTTTGAGTTGAAATAGTTGTAGGACAGATAAGAGCGTAAAATCTCTCATTCCGGGAGTTCAACACCTATAGAGCTCCTGAGTTCTTTGAGGATAAGGACCCCATTGCTAGCCGACGTTGGATCGCTGACATAGAAAATGCTCAGCGGACGAGTTTTTGCCTTGAGGGGGAAAATATGGGATTTGCATCCTTCCTACTGAGGGACCGAGCACGAGATAGGTGGGAGGAGGTTAGCCGAGCTATAGGGTTAACGTTCGTGTCAATCATGATTTGTGAGGACTTTGTTTCGAGGTTCCAGAGGGAGTTTGCACCAGCTATCGAGGTGCAACAGTTGGCAAGGGAGTTCCAGGACCTTCGCCAGACTACTGGGACTGTGGCATAGATTACCGCCAAAGTCAGGGAAAGAGCTCTACTAGTTCTGCAATATGCTGCGGACGAGGAGATGAAGGAGACGAGATATCATGACATGTTGAGAGAGGATATCTTAGAGTTCGTGAGCTTTTCGGGGTGTAAGACCCTGAATGATATGATTGAGAATGCCCGTAAGCAGGAGATTGAGTTAGAGCTTTGGACGCAGCGGAAGCTGGAGCAGGTTCAGACAGTAGTGGGCCAGGCTAAGAGGCCCAAGACTTCCGATTCACGCTCTAGAGGCCCACAAGGCCAGAGCCATTGCGGTAAATGCGGAAAGCCGCACGGTGAGGCGTGTCGAGTGTCAGGTTCAATATGTTTTGGTTGTAGTCAGTCGGGGCACATGAGTAGGGACTACCCTAGAAGTGCTCTTGTTAGGGTGCAAAGTCATGCTTGGATGAGGCTTTACCCACTTGTATGTGTAATGGGTTGCCTTTCCTTTATAAGGAAGTGAGTGGCACTCATTTTATGTAAGAGAATCCATTTGGAGTTTTAGAATAGAGAGAGAAAATTTGTACAAACTCATTTGTATATTCTTTCTATATCTAATAAGAGCTTACAAAGATTTATTTACTCCTTGTGTTCTTGATTTTACATGATGATTCACTAGGTCTTTCTAATTCCGCACATGTCATCATAATCAACACCACTACAATTGGTATCAGAGCAGGTGTTCTTGATTTCATCAAGAATTGATCCATGGTGGCTTTCTTGATTTGTTGATTCATTTTATGGTCTTGGATCTTCGTGTTTTAGAGAGTTTTTGGATTCTAGAAATCGAATTCATCTTTGATTCTATTCATAATTCGATTTTCTACACTAGAATTCAAGTGATTTTTACTTTCTCTCTCTAGAAAACCCATTCAAAATCACTTTCTCTCTCTAGAAATCTTCAAGTTTTTATGATCATGGTGGATTTTCCATATGATTCTTGGATTGTGATCGTTAAAGATGTGAAATACAAAGTCAATGAAGATCAATTTTATGGGTTGGTGTTAAGCAAATTGATTTCATGGGGTAATATGGTTTCTTATGAAGATTTGAAGGATGTTCATGGAAGATTGATATTTCAACCACTTTGTAAGATTGTTTGGTTGAATAAAATTGCCTTGTCCATATTAATCCATAGTAGAAATCAAAAGGAAGGAGAAGAAAGAGATTTGTTCAATAACAAATACATTTCTCTAATTGAAAACACAAATGATCTTCATGCTCTTAAGTTTCTTGAAGTTCTTGATAATGGAGTTCAATGTGATGTTCTTGATGTTTAAGAAAAAGGAGTTCAAGTTGATTCTCAAGATGAAAAAGTTTTTTGCTCAATTGGAGTTCAACCCGATGATATTTTGTGTTCTTGTGATTCGTTTGAAGGAATGATTCCTTATCCGAATCTGGTGATCCAAGAAAATCACAAGTATCAAACTCCAAAAGATTTGATTCAAACTCAAAATGTTCATGTTGTTGAAAGTGGGTTTGTTCATGAAATCAAGTCTTCAAGATGCAAAAAGATGAGAAAGAAAAAGAAGAAGAACATTAATCGGAAAAACAAGCGGGTTTACTCAAAAAAATCATCATATGTTGTGAAGCCAAAATCCGTTAAACAAATTTGGGTTTCAAAGCAACAATCTCCAAATGTTGCATTGAATTTGAAGTTAAAACCCAAAAGTGTTGGTGGTTCTTTTGAAGATGTTCTTGGATCGTTAAAGAACACGAAGAACACGAAGAACGAGTTGTACATCTCGCATGGTGGGTGGTACAATGTTCGATTTGGAGATTTTCTCATTCCGACAAAAGAACCAAGATCTTCCAAATTTGATTCGTTCGTTGAAAATGGATCTCAATTCGTCAAAAAGGTATCTCAAATTCTCAAGTGGATTCCAAAACGTCCATGATTTCGATTCGTACTTTACGTTTTTCATATTTGATCGATTTGCCTCATTGGATCAAATCCGTTTCAACCCCATTGTTTGATCTATTTATTGTTACATAGATAAAAAATCGAGCCTAAAATCAAAATTCGTTTACTGTTCATTGTGATTCAGTTACTTCTGATATTACAATTCATAGTCGATTTGAGCCCAACATTTGAGATATTACTGTTCATGAGAGCCCAAAGTCATTTACAGTGTATGATCTATTGAACTTGTTCCATATACAGTCACACGTTTCCATGGGTTGTATATTTGGATTCACACGCATCTGTTCTTACTTTTTAATCGACCGCACATGATTTCCTTTCTCGTTTTCTCGAGAATCTTGCTTGCTTTCTTTTGTTTGATGTCAATTGATAATCTGAAATTGAGAATCGATTTCATATGATTTGTTATATGATGAAATCGATTTTGTTCAAGTCGTAACTTTGAAATCGAAAATTGATTCTTTGATCTTGTAAATCTTGACCAAGAACACTTGAAGGAGGTGATGAACAAATAAGTGAACACTTTTTGATCTGAAATTGGGCATTAAATTCATCAATTTGCTGTTTATTCATATTTGACTTCCGAAAAGTCAATCCTAGAAAAAGTCAAACTCGACTTCTATGGGTTGATTCAATGAATTGAAGGCTGAAATCCGTTGTTACAAGTTGAATATGGGATATGGATGTTATAATCGAACTTAAATTTGAGTTTAATTTCGAATTTGGATGAGTTGTGTTATTGATGACGAACTCTGTAAATCGATTGGAAACGATGGTTGGAACGAACTGTAAAATCGATGAATTCGTTTTCTTTTAAGTTTTGAAAAGTCGATTTTCGTTTGTTCATTGGTATTAACTGGAATGAAGATTCGCATGGTTTGGATGGATGTCAAGAACGAACAGATGAAGCAATTGAAGTTTGATTTCGTTTGTTGACAATGGGTGAATGATATTTCGATGAATTGGGTTTACTAGTAAAGAAAAAACCTGTGTTGAAATCAAGTTCAATGGTTGGTGTTTTGCTTAAGAACGAAATTTGATTTGAATGATAAAGGTCGAATTAAATTGAAATCGAAAGCTTGTATTGCGAATAATCGATGGGTATAAGGAGGATGAGAAGGTGATTAAGGTTGATAATCAGTTCGCATAAGAAGTTCACGATTTGTTGTTTGAGGTTAATTGAGTTAGAGAATGCGAAGGCTTCATATTGTGAATTGGTCGACTTCGTTGATGGTTCATTCTGTGAGTTCGCAAGATTGATTTGTGCGAGTTCGCATCTGGGCCTCAAAATAGTTCGCATATAAGGTTGTGATATGGGTAGTTCACATCTAGTACCAATTTGGAAGTCAAACAGGAAGTTCGTTCGCAATCTATGATGTTTTGAAGATGTTCACATCTGGAAGCAAAGTGGAGAAGAAACAGATTATGTCGATTCGCATCCCTGAACTTTCAAAGAAGCAACTTCGCAGATGGGGTCATAAAATGACAAAAATGCAGAATTTCCATTTCACACACCTGCAGTTTCGTAATATTGGCAGTTTATACCCAACTTCACAAATGGGTAATATAAGCTGAGAAATTGCAGAATTTTCAGTTCTGGTCCATGCAGTTTGTGCGAATTTACGCTTTATGCCTGGGTTCGCAAATGGGCTAGAGTTTCACATATTTGACTATTTTTGGTGCAATGGGTCCCTGCAAGTTTCAGAAAGTGACAATTTCTACCCGGATTTTGAAAAATCTTGCAACTTTCACCCAAAAAGTCAAAAATTTTCATAAATTGGAATTTTTTTTTGTGGCTTTTTCGTGATTGTTTTTCCGTGCAAGATTTTTGGTGATTCATTTTTGGTACACATCAAGGGGGAGTATCGTGAAGTCTATTCCTCGGGCGCTTCTCATCCTTAATGGGTTTTATAATCATTTTTTGATTATAAAAAAGGGGGGGAATGATGGGTATTCGAAGCTTCTCGGGTTTGTCAAATATTTATTTGCGGATTTCAAGACCGGTGTTACTTCGAGGGCGAGTTTGGTCTTGATCGCGCTAGCTCGTTGGAGACTAAAGTCGGGGCATCTAATCCTAACTTTGAGGGGGAGAATGTTAGGGTGCAAAGTCATTCTTGGATGATGCTTTACCCACTTGTATGTGTAATGGGTTGCCTTTCCTTTATAAGGAAGTGAGTGACACTCATTTCATGTAAGAGAATCCATTTGGAGTGTTAGACTAGAGAGAGAAAATTTGTACAAACTTATTTGTATATTCTTTCTAGATGTAATAAGAGCTTACAAAAATTTATTTACTCCTTGTGTTCTTGATTTTACATGATGATTCACTAGATCTTTCTAATTCCGCACATGCCATCATAATCAACACCACTACAGCTCTAATTTGCTTTTAGTGCAATCAGATCGGCCATAAAAAGACCGATTTTCCACGATTTTCCGGAGGAGCAGTGGCGACGCCTGTGCCAACTACCTTGAGGATTACTAATGGTTGTCAGGACAGGGCAGAGGCACCTGTGGTGAAGAGCAGGACATTTCAGCTGACCACCGATGAAGCACATGCAACATTGGATGTGATTACTTGTATGTGACTTGTTTCTATCTTTATTTTGCTTTATTTATTTATGCTCATGATTATATGTGATCTTTTATAGGGACCTTTTTGGTCAATGGTATGTTTGCTCATGTTCTGTTTGATTCGGTGCTACTTGATCCTTTGTATCTCTTGTGCTTAGAAAGAAGTTTTGTGATGCACCCGGGACTCTGGATTTCCCACTAGAGGTTGAGATTACGGATCATCGTACCATGAGTGCTTCGAGGGTTCATCGTGGGTGTGTCCTGAATCTGTTCAGTGAGAGATACTTTATTGATTTAGTGTCGATTCCTCTGCGAGGATCGGAGGTTTTCATCGAGATAGATTGGTTGGGCCCTAATCGCACACCAATTGGTAAGAGTTTGAACCCCAAGTGGGGGAGAACTAGTTATTCTTGGTGGGGGAGCTTCACATGGGCTAGCTCTCTATTCAGCTGCGAGGGCCAGGAGATACCTTCAGAGGGTTGTTCAAGATTTTTGGCTTATGTGGTGGATACTCGAGTTGAGGGGGCGTCGATGCTAAGTGAGGTACCCATTGTTCGGGATTTCCTCGATGTGTTTCTTGAGGATTTACCTGGAGTGCCTCCTGAGAGGCAAGTTGAGCTCCAGATTGATTTGATTCGTGGAGCTGCTCCAATAGCCAAGGCACCGTATCGCTTGGAACCACCAGAAGTATAGGAGCTGTCTACATAGCTTCAGGAGTTGTTAGACAAGAGATTTATTTGACCGAGCAGTTCCCTATGGCAAGCACCGATCATGTTCGTAAAGAAGAAGGATGGTTTGCACGGGATGTGCATTGATTATCGAGAGTTAAATAAGCTAACGGTGAAGAACGGTTACCCACTTCCAAGGATTGATGATCTATTTGACCAGCTCCACGGTGCATCATGGTTTTCCAAGATTGATTTACGGTCAGGGTACAATCAGATGAGAGTCTAGGATGATGATGTGTAGAAGACAACTTTCAGGACTCGTTATGGTCTTTACGAGTTCATGGTGATGCTATTTAGGCTCACCAATGTACCTACAACGTTTATAGATCACATGAATTGGGTTTGTAGGCCGATGTTGAATCGGTCAATGATAGTGTTGGTAGATGATATCATTTTCTACTCCAAGATCAAGGATCACTTAATAGAGGGGTCGTAGATCCTAAGAAGGGAGAGGTTGTATGCCAAATTCTCCAAATGTGATTTTTGGTTGCACGAGGTGCAGTTCATAGGGAAAATTGTCAATCAGAAGGCTATATTTGTCGATCCGGCTAGGATCGAGCCCATGATGCGATGGGAGGTTCCAAGGACCCCATCTGAGATTCGGAGCGTCCTAGGTATCATAGGGTATTATTGGAGATTTTTCCACGAATTCTCTAAGATTGCAATGTCTTTGACCCGCTTGACTAAAAAGAATGTGACTTTTTGGTGGGGGTCTGATTAGCAGTTGGCTTTTGAGACTCTGAGGCAGAGATTTTGTGAGGCCCCGATTCTCGCACTTCCTGATGGTTTGGATGATTTCGTGGTCTATTGTAATGCTTATATTTCAAGTTTGGGAGATGTCCTTATGCATGTAGTGTAACGACCCACTTTTCAAGGCCAAAAATTTCGTTTTTGAATTAACGTGTTTAGCAAACATTTTACCAAAACATTGTCAATAAACATTCATTAAAAAATCCTAATGTTGTATTTCAAACCATAACATCAAAAGTATAGAAAATCATAGTACAGTCCCAAAAACTTCTTGCGGAAACATGTGTGTGTGTGATGCGCTGCTACGCCGCCAGCTCTTTCCCCTTCGATAAAGAGGTACCTGAAACCAAAACCAAAACTGTAAGCACAAAGCTTAGTGAGTTCCCCCATCATAGCACATACCACACAATATCGTCGGTATCTTTCAACCGGTAACCTTCATCGGTATCTTTCAACTGGTAACCTTCATCGGTATCTTTCAACCGGTAACCATCATCGGTATCTTTCAACCAGTAACTGGGGACTATTTCACCCCCTGCTACTAACATACAATCAATAAATATAAGCATACAGTCAGGCATATCCGGGTACTGACCTACCCTTGGGTCCTAAGGACCACTGTCAGGGAAACTAATCCCTACCATACACATAGCATACTACCAACACATAACCAAACCAAGATAATTATCACAAAGACCATTATCTTCTAAATACCCCTTTTTGGTGGGCCGACATTGTAGCCTTAGACCCACCCCTACTGGAAGGTAACTCACCTTAATGTCGTGCAGTGTCTGAACTATCCCCGACGCACAAGTCGACTCCCTACGACTCCTCGATCCCTACACGACAACCTTCAAGTCAACACATATCACATACAACCCTAAACAGGGTCAGTCCAAATTCAGTCAATGTCAACATTCAATTGACCTGACTCGTCGAGTTAGCCTACCAACTCGTCGAGTCCATGCTCCTCTAATCCCACACAAACCCCATCTCCACTCGTTGAGTCTAGCAAAACTCGATGGGTTCTCCTTCAATCATAACATCGGGACCATCTTCATCCGACTCGCCGAGTTCCTCCTTAAACTCGTCGAGTTCATCTCTAACTTAAGAACTTGTCCAGTCTATAACTCGCTGAGTTGTATGAACAACTCATCGAGTCCATCTTCAAAGATTGGGAGATTGCAATGGACTCGCCGAGTTGCTCATACCACTCGCCTAGTCCCATAACTTCCAGGCCCGTTTTCGTGTCTAAAACCACAAGGGACTTCCCTCTTAACATTTACCCATTCACAGGAGGGGTTTGGTGCACAATGGTCACCGACTCGTCGAGTGCCAAGAACAACTCGTCGAGTCCACCCTTGACCAATTCCATACAGTCGATTTAAATGAGGTCTAACACACCAAAACCATGGATCTGGCCTCCTAATGTCCATTTTATATGTAAAGTTCCAAACTTGATGCACATGCATGGGGCTCTCATGGCCCTAAAGTTGGCACCTTTATGCCATGAGACCCCTCTTAAGGCCCAGATCTGAAGCTAGAGTCCATATAACACTCCTTAAATCCGAAAATGGCTTGAAAAGCCCTAAATGCACCCAATATCTACAATCTAAAGATGAACCACCAAAAGAAAGACCAAAGCAGGGGCATTTTACCTTGATTAAGCTAAAGATGGAATGAGATTTCTGGATCTACAAGCCCCAAGTCGAATACTCAAGCTCTTCTTCTTCCCTCCAAGCTTCACAAGTCCACAAAACACCAAAATGACCTTAACACACACACAAACGGCTAGGGTTTTGATATGCAGCTCTAGGAGAGTGTTTAGGGACAAGGGAGGCCGAGTTAAGGTGTTTATATAGGGTGCAAACCCTCATTTTAGAGTTTTTGTCCAGACAGCACGGACTCATCGAGTCCGGTCTCTGACTCGCTGAGTCAGTCACTTAACTCCCGGGTCCAATTCGCTTCTACGTACTCGACGAGTTGGGCTACCAACTCGCCGAGTCTCAGGTAAAAATGCCAAGACACTTAATTTAAAAATACGTACCAGGAACCAGGTGTTACATATAGGTCATGTGATTGCTTACTCTTCAAGGCAATTGAAGCCTCATGAGGCGAATTACCCCACACACAATTTGGAGTTGGGGGTTGTGGTTTTTGACCTCGAGATTTGGAGGTACTATCTATGTAGGGTTAGGTGTACTATTTACACTAACCACAAGAGCTTGAGGTACTTGAAGGATCAGCCGAATTTAAATATGCGCTAGTGGAGATGGTTGAATGTGGTTAGGGATTATGATTATGAGATGGTTGGGCGTTACACTTACTCCTTTAAAATCAAGTTTAAGTTTAATATAGAACGTTATATTCTTCAAGAATTTATGATTTTTTATTGGAAACGTATGATTCTCATCATCATAAATATTCTGATTTCTATTAATATTATTTGATTTGATATTTAATAATTAGTTTAATTTAGTTTCCTAAAATGTAGGTAATTTTTATTTTCTCTCACTTAATAGAATGTTATATTTGCCTTTATAATTAATTAAATGAAATTATATAGTAAATGACATCCCATGTTAATATCATGTACCTTACAATCACAACCTTTCATTCTTTTAATCTAATGATTAGAATTTGGTCACATATTCACACAATCCTTGTTATTCACATTTTATCCTAACCCATATATATATATATATATATATATATATGTGTGTGTGTGTGTGTGTGTGTGTGTGTGTGTGTGATAGAGAGAGTGTGTGTGTATATGTGTGTGTAATACTAAAAATTTGGGTTGTCTTGGGTTGGTTTGCTAATTTGAGAGTAAAATTTTGGGTTTAGTCTGGTTATATATGTCTAAAAGAAAACTTAGTTTTTTTTAATAAATAGTTGGTTTGAGTTTGGTTGTGAATGGAGATAATTTGAAATTTCACTTGAAGGCCAAGTGTGTAATGATCTATTAAAGCAAACGTGTCTATATGTAATAACATTATTTTCAAACGAATTTCACTGGTTTCTGTACCAAAAGGACCAAAATAACAAAAGCATGAAATAAATTTACACCCAATATGCTGCTTAATATACTCACTTTTGATTCACCCAATGACCATATGCCCTTAACACAACACCACACCAATATCCACACTTCGAGTCACCAATAGGAGGGTTCATTTTCAAATACAAAACCAATTCTAACAATATCACTCTACTCAATCTCAACATTCTCTATCCCAACCCTACCGAGCACAATCTTCTCAACCACAATCTCTCTTGACAACGACAAACCATTACTAGAATCTCAACCACAACCATCAAGAAGAAAAAACAAAAAAAAGGTGGTAGAAATTGGATCCAAGAGGAGGAGGCAAATTTAACACGATCTTAGATTTCCATGTCTCTAGATTAACGAGTCGGAAATGCCTAATCTGTGTTGGCATTTTGGACATAGGTTCTTGCATACTTCCAAAGGCAAATGGGAAAGGGTGAAGATCCAAAATATATTTACATTCTAATGTTGTCAAAAACATAATCGAAGATGTCAGGAATTTCAGGTTCGATCGATGTTTCCGATGCATAAACTCATAACCTTAACAGCAGAGAGAATGAAATTTCGGATGACATTATAGAGGTCTCCCTTCCTTGAGTACCAATAGGAAGGGACAACGTGAAGCAAGAGGCTAAACACGTAGAAGAAAGTGAAAGGGAATTAAAGCACATGGTGGAAATAAAAAGCAAAATTCAAGAAACGCATAGTAGTGCAACAAAAGAAAAATGTATTGAGACGCGATCACATACAAGTTCTTCGATGACAAGAAGCGGTTGAGTAGGAAAGGTAAGAACGAGAATTAGAATGCGAACGTGAATGAGGAGAGTGAGAAGACTAACTCTAACAATGACAACAACTTATCAATGACTTGGTAATTCTTACGACAAGCATCTAATGTTTGGCGTCCTCATATCTTGAAGTTTTGATAGACTTGAAGGCAAAGATTAGACAAAAAATTAGGGGTCAAATTTAAATTAGTTATCGCTCTATGTTTTTTAATTATCATAACAGTTTGTTCTTAGTGTTTTGTAATGTTTTTATTTTCAATTAAAATGTAAAATTTCTTTTAAATGTTATGTTTTATGAGATTATTATGTTATAGTATTATTATTTTTAGATAAAAAAACGAAAAAAATGGTGTCATGGAAAATAAAACGGTGTTGTGTGTGGTTACCATTTCCTAGAAAAAAATAAAATGGTGTGCAGAATGACATGAAAAATGATATGTAAAATATGATGTGTGGGGTGTCACTTGACCTCGATCAAATGTATATCTGCCCATGGCTTTATATATATTATATGGCCTCGATGGCTTTTATATGTATGCTAAAATTATCGACGTCCAGTTTCATCCCTATGCCCATAATGTTATGTATAACATATTAGTGTAATAACCAAGCCAAACCAAACATAATAGTCTTGCACGAAAACCTTATACACGATTGTGTCTATTTCCATAACCTACATCGCATGATCATGTAATTAGCCCACACTTCAAAATTCCACATTCCAAAAGTCGTTCTTTTAAATATTTTTCAAACTTGCAAGATTTACAACTTTTCCTCTAAGGGAAATCTCAAGAAAAATCCATAAAGTTTGGGCTTGTTAACGAAAAAGTCACCTCTGTTTGTTTTGTTTTGTTTTTTTTTTTTTTTTTTTTGACAATTAAACCTAATATACCAGTAAACTTTTGCAAAATGCCCTTGTACCCAATCAATGCTTATGTTTACCGATTTTTGTGACTTAATTATAGTTAAAAAATCATTGATGACTTTTTCGTTTATAGGGTTAAAGTTTAGGACTTCTTTTTAAAAATTTCTCTTTTATATACACTAAATTTATTTGTAAAAAAACTCATATTTATTTATTAAAAATCAAAATAAAAATGCCATCTATATCCTTTCTATTAAAAAAAACTCATATTTATTTATTAATTAAAAAATCAAAATAATGATCATTTATATATCATTTCTAGGCTTATTTTTGGTAATTTTTTCTTCAAAAAATATCATAGAAACACATGTTACCTTTGTTGTTGAATTTTCAAGTCTTGGGTGTAAAACAAAGTAACTTAGGTGGAAAGAATGGCAATGGAGGGAGTTTCCACTTTTTTCGAAATGTCCAAATGAATGTCAAGTTGTTCTATAATACATAACTGAAATGTCAACACGGTTAAATAGCTTCAAAAAAACGTTATAAGAACTACAATAGTTATAGAAACACATGTTAAATATAATTAAGATGACTTTTGCTAATTTGTCGCGATGAATGCGTTTCTAGGCCACATAACATTTCTAATGGAGCTCTGTTTGAAAAAAAAAAAAAAAAAAAAAAAAAAAAAAAAAAAAAAAACAACAACAACAACAACTCTGATAGGCTTTTGTTATCCGACATGTCGTTTGATTTTCAGAGACTCTTCGGTATGACACAATTATAGATTGTATTTGGTTGTTTAGTGGCAGCCTCTGAGGTCTGCCATTGTAACTTATCTTTCATCTGCCATTGTAACCGGTCTTTTTGGGTGTAAATCAAGATGTCTTAGGTGTGACAAATGACAATGAAAAGAGTTTCTACTTTTTTAGAAGTGACGCCAAGTGAATGCCAAGTTGTCATACAATACATAACTTAAATGCCAATACGGTTTAATGGTTGCAAAGGACGTTGTAAGAGCTACACTAGTTATAAAAACACATTTTAAATATAATCTACAACAATCAATTTTAGACCATTTTTTATATATTTAATTACCACTCAAATTCTTATTACTAAAATCGATTCTGTTATAGATACTAATTATTGACTCCTTAATGTATTAACCTGAGCGTAGTCTAGAAATTATAACATACCCATGTAACTAGATTTTGGTTTATTTCATTGGGTTTAGTTGGTTTTTAATATAATTTTAAACTGACTCTAATCAAACGCAATAAGATTCAACTTAATAAGTATGGTTAACTCTTCAACCGGATAAACAAAACAAAATTTTAATTATAAATTTTTTTGTTAAGATAAAAAGTAAGTGAAATAAACCGAAATTATGGCAATAGTTCAACAAAAAAATATAGGAAAAAGTTCAAAAAAAATACCTACACTTTAACCTTGTTAACGAAAAAGCCCTCTCGGATCATTTATTTATGATTAAGCCCAAAAAACCGGTGAACATAAGCATTGACCGGGTACACAAGCCATTTTGCAAACGTTTACAGGTATCCTGGATTAATAGTAAAAAATAAAAATAAATATAAAAATAAAAATAAGGAATGACTTTTCCATTAATAGGGCCAAAGTATAGGACATTTTTTGAAGATTTCATCCCCCCTCCCCCCCTATGTTTCCATATTTTTAGATGTACCTCAAAACCTCATCTTTCCCTTAAAAGAACATAATACTTTCAAAAATAATACCTTTATTTCAATTTTAATTCACATTTTACTCCACCGAAATGCAAGGTTCATCACATACACAAATACATCAATTTTTAACAACTAATTAACACCCAAAAGTTTGACTAATAAGACACCTCGAATATTTTTCGAAGTGTATCTAGAATATGCTGCAACTCACGGACAGCATTTTGGATGTTCATCCGATGTCGTGAGGAATCCACAGAGCATGATACTCCAATCTTGACCGTCAAAGCCAGGCATTCCTCTATTTGCTTTGCCTTTGCTATCGTATGTTGCGTAGCAATAGCATCCTCTTGAAGAAAATTCAGAAGGTTGTCATCAATAACATCGGTTACATGGTTTGGCAATGCCATTTGTGCAAACTTATGAAGACTTAGACCTTCCCTAAAGATGTTGTCTGTCGGCCTTTTTCCTGTCATCACCTCCAACAATAGTATTCCGAAGCTGTAGACATCCCCACTACTTGTCATCTCACTCGCAACACCATACTCTACAACTTATTAGTGATTAAGATTTGAACAGCCTAACATCGTAATTAATTATAAGCATCTGCGAATAGAACTTTACCTGGTGGTGCATACCCAATTGTTCCTCTAATGCCACTTGTATTGTTTTGGTTTGAATTTGTTCCAAGAAATCGAACTAAACCAAAGTCCCCAACATGGGCCACCATATCATCATCCAGTAGAATATTGCTAGGCTTTAAGTCGCAGTGAACGATGGGT
Organism: Lactuca sativa; assembly: GCF_002870075.4. Taxonomy (NCBI): domain Eukaryota; kingdom Viridiplantae; phylum Streptophyta; class Magnoliopsida; order Asterales; family Asteraceae; genus Lactuca; species Lactuca sativa. The sequence continues at coordinate 217,201,570 of NC_056624.2, forward strand.
GGTAGGCACTGATTGTGAAGATAATCAAGTGCAGATGCGACATCGATGAGAATATTTGTTCTTTGGAGAAGGTTTAATTTGGATGTACTTTCACGTGAATGCAACCAGTCATTTAAACTTGCATTGGGCATGAACTCGTATACCAAAGCTTTGAAGTCATTTCCTTGAAAGTCAACACTTGAACATGAAGTTATTATCTTCAATAGATTCCGGTGTCGAATGCTCCGCCATGCGTCACACTCCGCTATAAAGCTTTTGTGAGCACCTCGGTTTTGAAGACGAAGGACTTTAACTGCAACGATTCTATTATGATCATGATCTAGGATTCCTTTATAGACAAAGCCAAACCCACCCTCTCCAATCAAGTTGGCTTCGGAGAATCCATCGGTGGCCTTGAGAAGTTGACCGTATGATATTCTCATAAAGCGTTCATCTCTTGATGATTGGGAGGGTTGGCCCTTCCTTTTCTTGCACCAAGCATACGTAAAAAATAAAATACTGAGAAGGGTGGATGCAATAATAATGACTATTACGAATAAAGGAAGCCGTTTTTTATTTTTCCATGTCTCCTTGCACATGGGCAACCCAAGTTCAGCCAAGCCACCACAAAGCCTGCTATTCCCCAAAACAGAGAACGTACTAGCATCGGCAAACACTCCTCTCACCGGTACCTCACCTTCAAAATCATTAAAGGAAAGGTTTACATATTCAAATGAGAACCCTTCCAAGAATCGAGGAACACTTCCTGATAACTTATTATGGGAAAGATCGAGTGTCTTAACTCCTTTCATGGAACTTAATGATGAGGGTACCATGCCCATAAAGAAGTTGCCTTTGAGGGATAAGAACGAAAGGCTAGTGCAACTACCAAGGCTACTAGGAAGGTTACCTGAAAAATTATTATTAGACAAATCTAGAGAAGTCAACATCTTGAGTTCGCCAACCTCTGTTGGAAGTGACCCGGACAGGCTATTTTGAGAAAGATTTAACATAACGGTTAGAGATGAAATTTGAAGAAGTTCTTTAGGTATTGTGCCGCTGAGTGTATTATCATTAAGCCACAACTCCAATAGATTATGACAATTTCCCAGGTTTGATGGAATATGCCATTCCAATCTGTTGGAATCTAAAGCAAGTCTATTTAACAATGATAAGTTCCCGATGGCATCTGGAATTGGCCCAGAAAATTGGTTCTCAAATAGATAAGCTTCTTGTAGCTTGTAAAGCTTACCGATCGTAGAGGGGATTTCTCCGTTGAAATGGTTATCTGCTAAATCTAGTTGGGTCAAGCCAACTAGATTACCTATACTTGAAGGGAGGTTTCCATATAAATGATTTCCTCTTAGAACTAGTCTACGAAATTGATCAGATAGATTACCAATTGATGTGGGCAACGCTCCTTGAAACTTGCAATTATGAAGATCCAACGAAACTAATCTGCTGCAGTTTTTTAAAGTATTAATAAACTGCATATCATCTGATTCTGATCCGACTCCAAAGGTGTTATCACCCAAGTGTATTCTATAGATATTTTTTAGTTTTTCAAAGTTGATATTCAACTTCCCACTAAAATTGTTGTAGCTCAGTTGAATGTCTACTAGTTTCGAACAATTAGATATCGAGGTTGGAAGAGGTCCAGTCAGTTGGTTATTCCGTAATTGAAGGCGTACAAGATTCGGGAGCATTTCACCTAAGGCTGAGGGAAGACTACCGGTAAGCTGATTCTCAGCCAAGGAAAAATTGGTTAGGAGTGAGAGGTTAAAAATGGAAGGAGGGATGGTTCCAGATAAGTTACAAGCACCTGAGTAAAATTCTGTTAAAAATTTCCAATTTCCTAAGGTGTCCGGAATGCTCCCACCCAACGGATTATTCGTTACATCAAACACTTCCATCGATGTTATATTCCCCAAGGCAGGCGGGATTCCACCTGTTAACTGGTTATAACTAACTGAAATAAAATTAAGTTTGGAGAGGAAACTGATCTCTTCTGGTATGCTTCCAACTAGCTTGTTATTTTTAAGTCCAAGCTTTTCAAGTTTAGAACAACCAGATAAGTTGGTTGGAATGACTCCCGTGAAGTTGTTATAGCTAAGTTGCAGGAAACGTAACCTGGATAGATGGCCGAGTTGATGAGGGATGGTTCCTTGAAAGCTGTTGTTCCATAGAGAAAACAGACGAAGGAAGCTGAGGTTCCCTACATAAGGAGACAGCACGCCTTGTAGGCCCCACGACTTCAGTACTACAGCAATCACTCTTCTGTGACGTTTCCCACATGAAACACCACTCCAATCACAGAAATGAGAGGAAGCGTTCCATGAGCTTAGAGCTTCTTCATTCCTGATCATTGACTTGAACTTCAATAAAGCCTGATAATCGGTCTCGTTACTAGAAAAAGAGATGGTGGAGGTAATCAGAGATATAACAAGACAAGAAAAGAGGAAAGCCATAATAGAGTTCATTAATTTTGGGAACTAAATTCAGGAGTACAAGGATAACTGCTGAGTTTTAAATTTATAATCGGTTTTTCATTGCATGTAGATGGTGAAATGAAAGCCATCAACCAATTCCATATCACCTTGACCAAGACAAAGTGAGGATCCAACTTGTTAAATAATTTATAGCAAAAACTCAATATGATTATGATGATATGTTTGTTAATATTTTCCCAGCTATATATATTGGCCTTTTGTTTTAAAGATAGGAAATAATCTAATTATATAAGGCCATTATAAGACTAACCAATAAAATTTTAAAAGATAACTAAAAATACTATGAAGTTTATTGTGTGAATTGTTGAGATAGAATGTACTCACAGAGCAGCAAATTAACGCGAAGACAATGATATATATATATATATATATATATATATATATATATATATATATATATATATATATATATATATATATATATATATATATATATATATATATTAATTTTAATCATAAAATTCACTTCACTTAACTACAAAAAGATGAAAAGAAGAACTCCCTCTTTAGGTTTAGAGAAATAATCAAATAACCAACTATTTGATTTCATCCATATATCTTCTCGACCAAAATAAAACTAAATTTTGAGCTAATACACACTAATACTACTTATCTTGCCACATTACATCAACCCATTACAACTTTTATTCAACTCTTTTCAGAATTGAAGTTTAAAGTTACACCCACACCATATTTTGAACGATTGACATAACTATTTTATGTTTAACGTAAAAAACAAATTTTAATTTACACGTAATATGTCATTTAAAAAATCACACCAAGATATCCTTAAAATAAATGAGATGATCTGAAATTCGATTTTTTAAATTGTTATGATATAAATAAAAGGTATATCAGAAAAATATTGATTAAAATCTAATATATATATATATATATATATATATATATATATATATATATATATATATATATATATATATATATATATATATATATATATATATATATATATATATATATATATATAGAAAATTACAACAAAAAGAATACATAGTTTTACAACTAAATTGATTAAAATTTTACATGATTTGTTGTTGCAATGATATTTGCTATATATGTAAGATGATGGTACGTTTTATAGAAAATGTATCTAAATGCCATAAGTTTGTTGGGATCTTCTTTATTATAATCTTTATTGGTTAAACTACATCAAATAGCAACAAAGTATACTATGTTTACTAATATAGGCAACATCCTTTGTTTTTTTATCCACCATAGCAACCAACTTGTATCTTTCTATAAGTATAGACAATATGATCACAGGTTCTTGCGACATCATCTTCCACATTATATATCTAATGTACAAACACAATTACGTGGAATTTTCTTTAATCTAATTAGTTTGTAACATTTATATTTATTCAAGTTATTTATTTTACCTATAGAGGCTTAGCACCTGAACCACCGTCCGGTTTATCAAGACGTTGGTTCTCCTATATATATTGCTAGGGCTTTGCTTAGTTTTTTTATAAACCGTGAGACTACCAACTCTGAATTTGTGCGGAGATGCTCGAGGGTTGTACCAAAAAACAAGACACCAGACATGAATGCAAGTACAGAATATATATGAGGAGTTGAGCTTTAGTTTTTGGGGTTTTAATTCAACTTCAGTTAATTTTTTGGGTTTGGGTTACAATATAATGTTATTGTAATTTAGGCACCCGATCGATAGTGGTTAAGAGGGTGTTATATTTGGTTCTGGTTTAATTTGTGGCTAGAAAAAGTGGAGTTGGTGGGTAGAAGTGGTTTCAGCGAGTAAAGAATTAAATTATCAACAAAATATTGTTAAAAATGCAGCATGGCAGCGGGCAGGCAGCTCTCAAGTAATTAAAAATATAAAAAATGTGACATCAGCATTTTTAACAAGTCAGCAATAAAAAAAAATTAACCGGGTAAACGGTCAAATAGATACCTGAATTAATACGTAGAAAAATGCAAGTAGGTTACTAATGTATTTTTTTATAAGAGTGGTCAAGTTAGTTCATTGGTATATTTGTCGCAATTGCCCTATTTTTATTTGGCTAAGAATAAAATTTCCCAATAATTATTTTCTGCATTTAAGTTTGACTAACAAAATGGAACGCACCAAGTCTTCTAACCGTCCTTGGTATATGATCCAATCATTTTTTTCACGATTAATCTTGTAACAGGTACTTTAATGGATAAATAAGAAAAGTAAAAACTTTTAGGGTTTTACTTTCTCTCTATAAGAGTCAAAATTTTATTATATAGAATAATCAATCGAATAATCTTTAGGGTAGCGCCAATTGTTACTAAAGTGATTTAACAGAAATGAAGACTAACCATTAACATAAGGCTAATGTTTGAAAGTATCTGCATTCTGCAAACCCACCACATCATTCTTCAAGGGAGATATGTTCAATAGAATAAGCTGCTTGTCGTGGATAATCGGTTGAGTAATCGCTTGTCATGTTACGTTTCCGTGAGTTATTAACGGTATCAAAACAAATGGGCTGGATCTCTTTCAGGACCTAATCGAGTTGATAAATTAAATAACTCAGTGAGTCCTATAAATCCTCTTTGGGCCGTTTTACGAAGCTATTTGGTGTACCCCAATCTTATCATTGCATCCCATCCATTCATATTACAAGGATGTTTGGCATAATAATAACTAGATTATAGCCCGCGTTAAACGTGGGAAACGCATAAAAAAACATATAATCGTTTATAGATATTGTATAATGATTATAAAAAAATATATGGTTAGTGGTATTATTGAAATGTATAGAAAGTCTATTGAAAACGATAAATATATATAATAATTGAAAGATCTCTTTGTAGACATCATTTTTGGTTTTATTAGTTGAACGACTTTCCTCGTCTCATATAGTTATGATATTTATATATTTATAAGCATTTTAATTAGACGTTCCTTGCATAATAATGTTACCTAATTTAAACATATATTGACAACCAATATACCGTTTTTTTTATTGTATTAAATATTGACAACTATTTCATTTATTCAAATAAAGTTATGTAATATAATTTATAAAATGTTAAATGTTATATAGATTTACTTTTAGTATATCATCAATAGAGATTCTTTTTTAAATCATGATTAGTTTATTTTAAATTGATTATGAATATAAATGCTAGCTTTTATGTTTGTTCTTATTTATTTGGTGTTCACAAGAACTTTGCATTAGTTTTGGCACAACTTTGAATAATTTTAGTATATCATCAATGTAATTTGATATATCTTTCAATTATATGAAATATCAAATAATGACATTTCATTACTATTGTGATAATTTAGTTTATACATTGTATTTTCACTAATCTTAACGGTCTTATTTTTTTCTAATAACCGTAACGCTTTTACTAAATGTACTTTTTACAAATCTCCTAATATCTTATAATTTTTATCTTACTTTATAATTTTTCATAACTATGTTATTTTCAAGATTGACTGCTTTAATAGTGTTTTTTTTCAATCTATTCAATTTTATATTTCATTGTACAACATCATCGTTTGTATGTATTCTAAAATTTCACTTTGAAAATGCTTAATGTTTACACATTGATATTAATTTTTTTTAATAAACTCATGTAATAATTATGGAATATATATCTCATTTCAATTAACATTCACTTCCTTTATTATATCAAATTCTTCATTAAACGGATATATTTTTGAAAAATAATAATTATAATAGGGCAGCATTATCTAAGACGTAAATGTTTGATATACTTTTGGAGAAAAAAATCAGGATCATTAAAAAAAATTATATAAAGAAAATATAAATTTAAATTTGTTGAAATTATGGATGAAATTACTGGCGAAAATTTATTTTGGAGGGAGTTGTATTTTGTAAGGTATAATAATATTACAAAATTTGAAATATCTATATTTGTTGTATAAATTAATAAATTTTATTGTTATTATATAAAGATAAAAAAGTAGGTTGATATGATATACAAAAACATAATAATTTCAATGATATTTTAAAATCATACCAAAATTAACCGGATTCTTATGACATAAAAATTAAAAAAAAATCATAATTATCTCTAATATATAAAAGTAACATTTTCGTAATTAATGTCAGTTTCCAATATAGTTAAATTTTGTTTTGTTAAAGGTACCTAATATCTTTTCATGTTTATTTGAAAATTTTCAGAAAAGTAGTTAACTGATTTCATGTAATTTGTGACAAAGAAAATCGAAATATATGAATATATACATTTGATATGGGAACAAAAAATAATCGAAAAAAATATAAAAAGCGAAAGAAGGTACTGACCTTCTAGCGCACAAGAGCGAATGTTTATAGCAGAGAATCGTAATGGAAGTTATAAGCAATATTAACGATATTGTAGGAGAATGTTTGAAGAAAAGAAACGATTGAAAATAAATGTGAGTCGTAGATTTAATGATGAATCGTATATGTATGTGATAATTTGAATATGATTTTTCGGTATTAATGATTTCCTAATAAAAAAAAGATTTTATATTAATGGTTTACTAATATAAACGGATTTATCTTAATGGTTGATATTAAGACCTTGATTGAAATGATTTGTTAGTAATATGTTTTTAAAATTGACCATATTAAAATCTTCATAACTGAAAATTCAAGATGTAAAATATGGAAAACTTTTATTGGAATTAAATACATTCCATTTCAGCGAATGTAAGTTATTAATTGATGATTGGAAAACATTTATTGGAATTAAATACATTCCATATGGGGAAGATGATGTCAGCAATTTGATCTAAGGGTGAAAAAATAAGATTGAAATACAATCAGTGGTTCAATTATTTAAGATGATGTCATAAGGTTTCTCTTTTAGTAATATTTAAGATGATGATGATAATAATAATAATAATAATAATAATAATAATAATAATAATAATAATAATAATAATATTTATTAGCTTATTAGCTAGATATAAGCTAATAAGTTAAAATGAGTTAACTTATAAAAAAGACAAAATTGCAAAAATGGTCCTTGTGGTATGCATTTTTTAGGGGTTGTAGTCCAAACAGTGACTTTTTTGGTTTCGTAGTCCTTTTGGACTACTTTCATTGTAGAATTGGTCCCTGATAATCTTGAAAAGACTATATTGCCCTTTTAATTTGTTTTTTCCATTTACTTAAATACTTTTTTCTTTTATTTAATTATAAATGTTAAATCAAATCAAGAATGGGACCCACCTCTCTCTCTCTCTCAGTTGGGGATTTGGCGATGGCTGATCGGAAGAAAAAGAGGCACGAAATCAAAACATCCAAACACCTTCATCCTAAAATCAAACCAAATGATCATGTATACAAGATTCCTAAAATCATATCAATCACTTTAAAAAAAATTAACAAACATCCAAACACCTTCATCCTAAAATCAACAAAATCAAACTTAGATAGCAACTGAAATCCCACTTCTGCCAAAACACACTCATAGATACTTATGCAATGTCGAACCAGAAACCCAAATCCCACTTAAGTAATCAAAAAAATTAAAACCCATATCACCATTTTGGATCAATTGCAGAGAATGACCCTAGTAAGAGCAAGAACCAAACAAGAAACAGTGAAGAAAAACAGAGTAACAGAGTCTTTCGTTGACCATTTCTTCACTGCTTTACCTTCAACCCTCAAAGTTTTAGCCCTTCGAAGTGCATCAACTTCCTTCAACAAATCAAACTCCAAACCTTTCTTCTTCAATTCCTCCACAAACTTCCCCAATAACTTCCCATCTTCTTTCTCCCTCTCCAGTAATTTCTCCAGATGCGATTTTGTGTCTGTCTTGTAACGAACAGCCCAGATTAATCCCAGAGAACAGAGGAGCGAACAGAGAGATAGGATCCATGATCGGTTGCATGATCCAGATGCAGACCCCCTTAAGTAGAAACGAAGGATTCCACTATATGTGTGATTTGGTGAATATCTTGCACTTCGATTCCTCTCAAGAACAAATTCATCTCCTATAACTCTCTTGTTCTTCCCGTTGGTTTCAGAGTTTGGTTTCTTGGTGGTGTTGAATGAAGAATTTCTCTAACTTACACTATTGTTGCTTCGTAATACCTTTTTGTTAAATCCCCCTTTTGATTCTGTTCGATCTTGCCATGATTTTGAGTATGATCTTTCGACGCCATTTACTCTGCTGAAAGTGTCGTCGTCGTCGTCTTTGTTGGATCCTCCACAACGGTGGATGAACCCCATAACTTCCATCACCATCGTCTTGGTTTCTTCCCCTCTTTCTTCTCTCCGTTGTCTTTGAACCCTAATTCGAATGTCTCTGAGCAATCATCTCTTAAGGAATTTGAATATGAATCCCTTGCTAATTCTCACTCACTGCCGATGCTTGGAAATCTTTTTAAGGCGCCATGATCATGGTTGTAATCGATGGTTGCTGGCGAAACTTTGGCGTTTGAGGCTGGAATGGGGGTTGTTTTTGGTTCGTCCATTTCCGCCCTACAGCGGCGACCATTTTCCGGATGGAGTTAGACATGTCGAGGCTTTTCCTGCGCTTGGAGGAAGAATCGGAGTAATATTCTTTGAGAGCGATTCGATTCAGGATCAGTTCTTCTTCTTTAAGCCATTGCTTTAACAGAAGCTTGTGGGTTGGAGTCATGGCGATTTCGTGAAGTGGGTAGAGAAATGTTTTTGACGATGATTCCATGATCGCTGTAGTAATAGCAGTGTCTTTACTCTCATCCGCCATTAAATCAGTTTCTAGAGAGAGAGAGAGAGAGGTCCCATTCTTGATTTTATTTAACATTTATAATTAAATAAAAGAAAAAAAATATTTAAGTAAATGGAAAAAACAAATTAAAATGGCAATATAGTCTTTTCAAGATTATCAGGGACCAATTCTACAATGAAAGTAGTCCAAAAGGACTACGAAACCAAAAAAGTCACTGTTTGGACTAAAACCCCCAAAAAAATGTATACCACAGGGACCATTTTTGCAATTTTGTCTATAAAAAATGACTTATTAACAGTTTTCCATCATAACAAGTAATTTTTTATGTATACACCTTTTTAGTTTATAACAGTATGGAAATACTAATAAACTAATAAACTTTTTAAATAAATTTAGAAAACGCCCCTTTAATCAAACTATCCAAATCCATCCAAGTTATCTTGTATTTCCCATTTCCTCTATAGCTAATTAGATGAATATCCATATGTTACACAGTTTAAAACTATATATATATATATATATATATATATATATATATATATATATATATATATATATATATATATATATATATATATATATATATATATAAATTGAAAATAATAACATATTAACAATAAAATAATAACTATAACATTAAGTTGATATATATAAATTTTTACTTATTTTGAAACATATTATAACATATACATTTATCAGAATAATACTATTCAATACCATCTATCTGTAGTTTGTGTTTAAATAAAACAAAATAGTGTTTTCAATTTAGTATTAAAATTTAACGTTATGATTGAATAGTTTAAAATTTACTTATCTATTGATTTCTTTTTTAATTCCTTTTTTAATTCCGAGCATGATTGTCAATTGATATAAAATCATTGTATGTAAGTTAATGCAATGTAATTGTTTCTGTTAAATAATTAAAAGTCATTTATTTGAATAAAAAAACATTGAATTATAATAAAAAATAAATTTTTTTTATACTTTTATTTAATTTATTTTGTCATTCTATTTTAAATCAATATATTAATTATATGATAATATTTTAAATCATTTTAAAAGCCTATATGTTAATTATATTAAGTTGTATCGAAAGACCATGGAGGTTACCAAATGCATATGAAGTTAAAAAAATTGTCTCATTTATATTATTTGATTTTTTTTCTATGTATATAATTAAATCATTTTAACTATTTAAAAAAATAATATTAGAATATACTTTTAAGCTTCTTTTATATTTTAATTTATGTTTTGGATTACACTTAATATTTAAATTAACAAATAGTTATATTATAATAATCATTTTAAAAGTCTGTAATTATAAGGGAATATTTTAAATTCAATACATATTTAACTTAATATCTTTGTTATATTAAGATGGAAATTGAAAAGTAATGGAGGTTATATATATATATATATATATATATATATATATATATATATATATATATATATATATATATATATATATATATATATATATATATATATATATATATATATATATATATATATATATATATATATATAGTTAACGTATCTCTCAAGGAGAACGTCAAAAAATAAGAAGTCAAACTAACGTCGGGCTTGGTCCGGTCAGAAACCAGTCGGACCTGGTCAAGACCGGGCATTTGCCAACGTGAAAATCATTGGTGTGACGATTAAGGTACGGAACTGTGCCTTAACCTCTTCTCTAAGGAATTACACCTCGTCAAACATGGGACCAATCAGAGAGCCACACTTACCCTTCAGATGATAGTCACAATCATCTAAATAATTAAAAGATTTCCCTCTAGCCAATGAGGGGATGAGGCAAAAAGGCTTGACGGAAGATCCTCCAGTATGGGTCAACCAAGTCGCACCCCATGTAAGAGTGCTCAACAGAATCGGTTGAGGGGCATACGCCCCTCAAATAGGTATAAAAGACCCTTCTTCCTCGCAAAGAAGGGACGAAACTCTTTTTCATGTAATTTATTCTTATCTCTCTCAGACCTCATACTAACTTGATTGTCGGAGCTTCGTCCCGAGAATTCCTCCCGGACATTGACTGACGATCATCTCTCCCTTTTAATATTGTGATACAGGAGAAGAATCTGGCACGGGTCTTATCTACGACTCCAAACCAACCCTCTCCCACATTTCACAACATTTGGCGCCATCCGGGCATATCTATAGAACGATGTAAGCAAATCCAGAAAGCAACGATGACAGGAGACATCCCAGTGACATCAGGAATAGTGGAGAGAAGTCTGTTATGTCCAATGCAGTCACTAGATGGCGGGCAAACTTTCGTTGAGGAAGAACACACTTTAAACCACACACATGTCTCACAAACACCATCCAATTTTGCAGCTGAAACGGCGAAAACTTACATAGTCGGTCTATGGTGCCAAAAAGCTAGCTCAACTCTATAAGTAGCAATCGCAACCACAACTCCACAAACCATCACAACGGAACAAACAAAGATCCCTGCTTCGCAATAACAACCCTTCCCACACACATTAGGCGTTGGAACCTGGATCCCCGACACTATTCAGCCATAGCCACAATATCCCCCAATGGTTCATCCACACGCCACCATGTCAGAGATGCCTCATGTGCCGATATTCATACAATAACCGCCGATCTTCAACCAACTCGTACAACATACCCCAGGTTCAATCCCGACACTATCTTAGTTGCAAGTAACAAGCATGAAGACCTCGACCAGTCAGGGATCCAGCTCTTATGGATCCGGTCTTCAGTTCTTAGTAGCACCTGAATTCAATCCCCTCATGGTATCCGCTCAACTGTTCAGTACGTACACACAACAATACACAAGAGCAAGCCCATATATGGCTCCCCCGGTAGGGAAATACGCAATCCGGCACTTTAGATTGCAGCCAAACCTACAGCAGTATCAATCGTACATCTCGTCGACTGCCATGCATAACCAGATGTACACGAGCCCCTACCAGATGCAGCAACACATGGCTTATGGGGGTATATCGTATTCATACATGGACAACCCTATGCGAAGCGCAAGCTCCAATTTTATCCATAAACTATTGCACTACGAGATCCCACACACTGCAATGATACCAAACATGCCAAAGTACAATGGTAATACATACCCAGATGACCACATCGACAACTACGAGTGGAAGATAACATCTCTTAAGATGGATCGTCGTTTCACTTGCATGTATTTCCCCTACACCTTAACAAGAAACGCAGGCAAGTGGTTCAAGTCTCTAAGGCCTGGCAGTATCTCAAGCTTCAAGCAGTTGAAATACCTTTTCTTCAACAACTTCATGCAATTGAGAAAAGGAAAAGGGGACACCAACTTTGTGATGGCGTGCAAGAAAAAAGAAGGAGAATTGACCGTGACTATTATGACCGATTCACGCTAGCTACCTTGAATGTCTCACGACATGAAGAGTTCCTGGTGACAGGCACCTTCGCCTAAGGTCTGCTTCCTGGACTCCTATCGAGGAAGATTCAAGGAACAGTTCCTAGATCCAGGGACGAACTCAAGTTATGTATAGAAAAATACTTGCGTCAAATCGAGGGGGAAGAGGGAAAAGAGGCCAATCTCAAAGTTGTGGCCAACGCATACATCAAACAAGAGGAAGCAATGTCCCGACCAAGCTCAGCCCAACAAGAGAAGCAAGATGGCAACCAACAGAGGCACAACCACCATTCCGGGCACATGTCACGGAGGTATAGGCCTTTCAACAGAGATGATAGCATGAGTGGTCATAACGATGTCAACACAATCAATAAGACTCCAGTAAAGGAGAACAAAGACAAGACCAAGTTTTGTGAGTACCATAAAAGCAAAAATCATGATACCAGCGAGTGCACGGTATTGAAGCGGGAGATCGATGACAAACAACTAGTTGGAAACATAGTCGACATAGCTAAAGAGCTTAGGGAAAATTTTGACAAGGATAAACACCCGCCTAGAAACCAAAAGGATGGCAGAAAGGACCATGACTGGAGGATAGAGATACTTACCATCACAGGGCCCTGCTCATGTAGCAATCCCCAAAGACAACACGTGAGCGTGAGGGTATACCATCAAAACATCCTTAACATAGCACTTTCAATGAACGACCCCCCGCCAGAGCACTGGGATCCAAATGACCCCATGCACATCACCGATTTCATTTAGCCAAAACCGTGTTGAACAAGTATATATCGATACCGAGAGTAGGGTCAACGTGATTTATGAACACTGCCTCCGATAGTTACCAACTGAATGGAAAAAGCACCTCCAGCTACCGCGCCAAGGCTCGCTAATTGGGTTCACCGGTCATGACATCTGGCTAACAGGAATAGTCACGCTCCCATTCACATTGATCAGTCATGATGGAACCAAATAGATAACAAGGGCGCTCGAATTCTTGGTTGTTGACCGCCCAGCAGACCACAATATTCTACTAGTTCAGCTAGTGATGTTCCAGCTACAAGCGATTCTGTCTACTTTACACCGTGTCCTCAAATTCAGTACGAGTGACGGATCTAAAACGGTAGTGGCAACCAAGCCAAGTAATGAATGTGGCACCTAACGATAAAAGAAACAAGAAACCCATTTGTGTCGAAGCGAATGTTATCAGAAGGTGGAGGATCCATAGCGGAGGTCCGCGACAGCACAAGTGTTGATCCACAAATCCAGGAAAAGACAAAGAGACATTTTCAGTCGGCTCACAACATCTCTCTCATTGAAAGGAGCGAGCGTCGACCTGAGAATGGCTCATCCAGAGTATAGAGCAACAACATGAAGCAAAGAACCACTTACCCATGGGTATCGGCACCAGCCTGGCCTAGAATTGATGACCGAACCATGCCCAACCAAAGATCGATTTGGGACTCGGAGCAAGATCTTGGCCAATGTAAAACATGAGCCAAAGTCTAGTGGGACGAAAAAAATCGCCAGATGCAACAAAAATAGAGGCAAAATGCAACTCATTTTAACACACAATCCTTCTTGTAGAAGAGAACCGACAAAGGCCTCTGATGCGATAAACGACACCCCAAGCGATGGTGTGAAATGCAAGGTTGATAGGAGCACAGGAAAGCGCGAGTGCTTCTCTTACCAAGCTGCAGGAAGGCACTTCCAACGGTTGCATCTTGCGACGTCCTGGGAAGAATGGAAAGCTCAAGCAGCTCCAAGGCATGAAAAGCAAATTTTGGCTCCCTTATGCTGGGCACCGATGGTAGACATGAGAGGAAACCCCAGCCTATTAAGGAGAACTTGCAGCAGATCAGGAAACGAGACACAGCCACAATGAGTTAGCCATAGCAAAGCACTTAATAAAAAAAGCAGATGCTTATGATAAGGAATATGGTCAAACTCCGCACAGGATAACCATACTCTAGGTGCTGAAGCGAAGACCGGGCCTACGCCCTGATACTTAGACATTCAAGGTCTATTATCTCATGTCTCTCTATAATTTGCATTTTGAAAGAGCTTTCCATAATTTTGTGTTGCAAAAACACAAAGTATAGAGGTTGTGCATATTTTCCAAGTAGCAACAATGGCTGATCACCTACGCTACTTGAGCAAAATCTATGCAAGGATGCAACCATAGGTCTTAAAAAGAGTCATAATCTTTACCTATAATGTGACAAAAACATCTCAGAGCTGGGAATGTATAAATCCCAATTAATGGCACAGAACAAGGGGTTCTAAAAGATTCATAACCTTTCCCCTGAAAGTTGAACCGTAAAAGGTCTTGAGGTGACGATCTCGGCCAACGTATTGGTAGCTAAACCATACAGTATAGTCAAAAACATTGACTACCATTTCACAGCTTAATATAATAATCCTAATGTAACAACGTAAAATTTTCAAACCAAAAATTTCATTTTTAGAACACAATAAACTCATATTACATTTTCTCAAAAACCACAAGTGTCTCAAATGTCAATAATCCACAAGTAAAATCAATATCCCATAATCATAAAAATAATCTCGCTCCACTGTGTACTATCAAGCCGGTGCCTTCACGTGATCCTGAGAAGTACCTGAAACACATATCACACAGCACGGTAAGCATAAAGCTTAGTGAGTTCCCCAAAATACCTCATACAAAAATAATAAGCCTCTCATGGCTATAACTCGGTGTGGACCCTCCGATTATGTGTCTTAATAAGGACCCTATGGTCTAACAGCTCAGGTTGGACCCTCAAGTCATGTATCTCGGTGACGACACTCCAGTCTCACAGCTCGGGTTGGACCCTCCAGTCCTATATCTCAGTGAAGACCCTCCTGTCTCACAACTCGGTTTGGACCCTCCGATCCGATCTCAGAAAAACACAGAATAACATAGCAATTATCACAAAGACAGAAAAGCACAATATCACATAACTCAATATAAGTATATAGGACCCTCCATTCAATAACTTAGATAAGGCCCTTCGGCCGCTCGGTATTACCACTCAGGTAAGTATAGTGAGAAGACTCACCTCGTAAGAAATCGGATAGCCTCAAACTCAAATCACCGGTCTAGCCTCCGCCTAACACAAACGATAATTATTTCTAATTACTAATGGCTCTCAAAGAAGCTAGAGTAATCCTTCTATAAACTAACAGAAGGATAAAAGACCATTTCACCCTTCCATGGCCTTAATATTCCACAAATTAACCAAACCTTAAAAGTCAACGGCAGCGCGTACAAGCCCTCTACGTTGGGCGTACTCCTTTGTCACGAATGCATTAGGGATTCTCAGTCCTACGCTACGCGTAATGGGATTACGCTCAGCGTACGTCCCAGTTTTGTTCTTCTCACTTGTTTGGTCTTAATCTGCTAAGAGCTTAGCTCAATTTTCAAATCTGAACGTCCTAAAGACTCTTACTCCATAAAGTCAGCAACTT
Organism: Lactuca sativa; assembly: GCF_002870075.4. Taxonomy (NCBI): domain Eukaryota; kingdom Viridiplantae; phylum Streptophyta; class Magnoliopsida; order Asterales; family Asteraceae; genus Lactuca; species Lactuca sativa. Next base: position 217,217,614 of record NC_056624.2, read on the forward strand.
TATGCCTTTGCATGGCTGATAAACAACAAACTTCAAAACTCTCACTCCCTATTCTCAAATATGCTCATAACTCATGCATGGTTTGATTTAAACGTCCAAGTCTCGATTTTTATGACTCTACACCACTCAAAACACTCAAAGGAGTTGATAATAAACTCTGGAGCTCAATATCTCATAAAGCATCCAACTTTAGGACCAAAACCCTAAAATGGGCTAAAATGATGCACAAATCAAAAGAGTGAGAAAGCTTTGAGCTTTATACCTCTAATTGAAGCTCCAACCATAGATAAGCTCAGATCCAAAGCCTAGACTCCCACTCCTTCCTCTTCAAAGCTTCTTCTTCACACCAAGGAAACACAAGAACACCCAATAACTCACAAATGGCCTCACAAGCTCGAGGGACGAGAAATTAGGGTTTGAGAGGTTTGATGTCTGGGAATGGTGGATAGAAATGAGGCCATCATGTCCTTTAAATAGGGGCACACCCCAAATTAGGGTTTTCACTTTGGGCCTAGTACGCCCAGCATACCCTCTGGTACGCCCAACGTACTAGGTGGCTTCCACGTCAAAAACACGCTTATGCGTACGCTAAGTGTACACTCATGTATGCCCCCATATACTCATTTACCACCCTTTTCTCATATAAGGACAAAACTTGACAATTACCAATAGAACAAGGGTTTATAGAGTATACCTGGTCTTAGGATGTTACAATTCTCCCCCACTAGAATCAGACTTCACCCTCGAAGTCATGCTCCTGAAATGACTTTGGATACTGCTTACGCATCTTGAACTCTGGATCCCAAGTCCATTTGGATCCCTTCCGATGTTGCCACTGGACCTGAACCAGGGGCACCTCTTTGTTCCACAAAACCTTCACCTTCCGATCCAAAATCTTTATCGGCCTCTCAATATAATTCAGGCTCGCATCCACCTAAATGTCCTCTAATGGTACCATCGCCGTGTCATCGGCTACATACTTCCAATTTCAAAGATAATTGTCAATAGATTCATGTTTTGTATTAGTTTAAGTGTTATGCTAATTACATGAAAAAGTTTGATTTGAATTATCTTGTTCTTATGAGTTGCTTAGATTAATAGAAAAAGTTAATTGATCATGTGTTTTTCAATCCATTTTAATCTAAGAGGTGATTCTAAAATGTGTTTGTGTAACTTGTCCTCAAGTTACATGAAAGGTCACATTTAAGTTTCATAAAACTCATAAAAGTTGGCAATGGTTACAAAAATGAAGAGTCTTGTCTCATTGAATGGTTTTATGACTCCATAACTTGTCCTCAAGTTATGGAAGTTCAAGAGTCACTTCATTAAGTAATAAAATGTGTAACCTTAATTAATTCCATAAGTTATAAAATAAAGAAAAGTTAATTCTTTTATTAGTTTAAAGTCTTCCATAACTTGTCCTCAAGTTATGGAACTTGAAGAGTTTTTTAATTAAAACTACTTTAAACACATAAGTTATAGAATTAATTAGTTTTGAATAGTTTCAAAACTTGCCCTCAAGTTTTGGAATTTGAAAAGTTTTCTCTTATGAATAATTTAATTCCAAGTTAACCCTTAGAATTTTAAAAGTTAAAATCCAACCCCTATACTTTATAATATTATAAGTTAATATAATATATATATATATATATATATATATATATATATATATATATATATATATATATATATATATGTATGTATGTATAAGAGTAAAGTCAGTCTTACTGTTAGTAGGCCTCATTCACGAAGCCGGTCTATAAGGGGGGTATAAGCACTGTTTTGAAAACCGGACCGGACCGGCCGGTTCAACCGGGAACCGGTCAGGTTACCGGTTTTATAAAGCCCAAAAACCGCTTGTAAATAAACCGGTTAAGAACCGGCGGTTCAACCATAAACCGGTAAAAACCGGACTGGTCAAACCGGAAAAAAACCGAACAATAATTTTCATTTATAAAATTTACACTAAAATGATTCAGGAGACCCACCCCTTATTGAAGTAAATCCGCTGTTTGCTTTTAAAAAAGCCTATAACTACATTTGTTTTATAATGCTCTCTAAGCCTCCCCTTTTGTTTTTTCGTCGATGTGGGATAAGCCTAATAATCAATTTGAGGACTCTTCTACATTAAACAAAAGCTTTTTTTTTTTTTTTTACTTTTTTTCATTACGTTAGTAACAAAATTTTGTATGACATAAATTATTAGAATTAGTATTTTGGAAGGTTTCAATTTATAAGTTCAAAAATAAGGTTGTTATTATTATTATTATCATTATATATATATATATATATATATATATATATATATATATATATATATATATATATATATATATATATATATATATATATATATATATATATATATATATATATATATATATATATATATATATATATATATATGACGTCGTACGGTTCATCCGGTTTTTAGGACCGGTCCGACCTTTCGAACCAATCGAACCATCAACCCGGTAAGACGACCGGTTCGATGTCCGGTCCGGTTTTCAAAACATTGGGTATAAGGTTACTGCCTATAAAATGGCAGTTTAATGGGTGTCCACTCTCACCCACTGCTTCCTTGACCGGTGGAGGGTCGTTAGCCGAACGGGTAGGACAAAGACTATAATTCTCCCTTCATTAAAAGTATTAATGATAAATACTGAGTAACTAAACCTTTTATAAATACCCAATCTTAGTTACTTAGGAAAATGTGGATAAGGTGCTAATCCATGAAATTACACTTTGCACTTTGTTTAAGTCGGTTAGTGGATAAGAACACATATACCAGGTGGCAAGAAGTATAGATTGCACAAATTCAATCCATATGAGTTAGGATTTGTCACTCACCTAGTCTTGTGATTATGGTTTGACAAATTCACGTGGATAAGAACACATATACCATAAAATCTAAGTGTCATAAGGTTTCTCTTCGATTCATGAAAATGATGGTAAGGAAACTCTTTCACTAAGTAGATTTTAAGTAGATAGCAATTGTGATATTTGCAGTTCTCAAAGTCGTTAGTAAAACAAATTCGATTAGGAGATCAACTTCCCAAAACTTTATGGATAGGGACAATAGTGACACAGGAAATCCAGAAAAGCATTCTCTTCCCAATGGAAAGGGATTGGCCATAGTCAACTTGGTTGACCAAATGGTAAAGAGAAAGACTAAGTCTGAGATAGTCCCATGTATTATTACCTAAGGGTCCATATGTTTCTATTGCCAAAGGAAGGGGCTTTGGTTACGAAGCTGCCAAACTTACCTAAGGATGGTAAAGTCAATAAGTTTGACTTTACTTCAGGTTAAGTCCATTGTCTAACTCTATTAAGTTCCTACTTGGAGATTCTTATTACATGATGTGGCTGGGTCACATGTTGATGTTTTAAGAATCAAAGAAAAGTAAAGAAACTTAAAGGAAGTATATGTTGATTCTGATCGCGAAGATGAATTTCAATCGTATGGTTCGGTGATTAGAATTTTGAGCAGGTTCATAAGAGTTATGATAGATTGCTTAGGAATAGATGACAACAAGTTTTTATATACATTTGCATTGTAAAGATTAGTTTTTCCGCAAAGTTTTAAAATGAAAGAAAAGTTTTTAATTTTATTTATTTTAAAATGTCCTTACAATGGCATTTGTGGAAGGAAAAAAACGTTGTTGCTCATATGATTCCATTGATAGAAATATTGGAAATATGAATTTGATTTTTTCATTTGTGGTAGTGTCTAAATTTACCAAATAAGGAAAGATTCTCATCACCCAAGTTTCAACTGGACCGAAACTTGGAATTATGCAAGTTGTATAGTATGAGGAATGAGAACTTTCGAGCATTGGAAAATTAAGACTAACTACTTGTTCACATGGATGTGTGAGTCAAGAGAAGGACTAAGGGATCAAGCACACTTTCTTGTGCACTTGTCAAAGTCCACCACAAAAGATGGATAAGACTATTCGTCATGATTTACTAGGGTTTAGTAAATATGATTATACTTACAAGCTTAAGTATAATTCTGAAACATTGGAAAATTTTCAATGTATGACAGAACGAATAAGAAGAATCAAATTAGGCAGAAGGATAAAAGTTTCTCAAATCTGAAAAGATGGGAGAGTACTTTAGTATCATGTTTTAAGATCATCTTAATGATTTTGAGACCTTATCACAATTCATCCTCTAAGTGCATTCTGATAGTTAAGTAGAGGAGTTATGAATTGTTGAAATGGTTAAATCAAGAAAATGATTCATACTTCGTTCCAAAACACGTCTTAGAGTCATACTCCAAGACTGTAAGTTGAGTGACATATCTTAAAGAAAGGTTTAAAACACTTGTCAAATGTAAGAGTAAAAGTGTCATTCTCTTGTACATTTGAAATTGGTAAATTGTGATGTTTTGGATAAAACAAAGACCAACTTAGGCCAATTGTGTGAAGTGTTTGTCTTGATAAAGAATTCACACTATCTCTTGAATATTTGGCAAGATAGTCTAATATGTCAAGGAGACAGTGGGAGTCTAAAAGATCCTAAAAGGGTTTCAAGAAAGTAATCAAGAACAAAAACCTGTATTTCATCACTAGCACACAACTAGAGGTTTATAACCTATCGTGTTGACATTTATGTGCCCATTCAAGTTAAGTTGGATTTACATTGGAGTTCTACATGTTCTCAATTGTTTGCATAACTACTTGGAAGCAATGGCAGACCCTTGAGCTGCCAGGTGGCAAGAAGTATAGATTGCACAAATTCAATCCATATGAGTTAGGATTTGTCACTCACCTAGTCTTGTGATTATGGTTTGACAAATTCACGTGGATAAGAACACATATACCATAAAATCTAAGTGTCATAAGGTTTCTCTTCGATTCATGAAAATGATGGTAAGGAAACTCTTTCACTAAGTAGATTTTAAGTAGATAGCAATTGTGATATTTGCAGTTCTCAAAGTCGTTAGTAAAACAAATTCGATTAGGAGATCAACTTCCCAAAACTTTATGGACAGGGACAATAGTGACACAGGAAATCCAGAAAAGCATTCTCTTCCCAATGGAAAGGGATTGGCCATAGTCAACTTGGTTGACCAAATGGTAAAGAGAAAGACTAAGTCTGAGATAGTCCCATGTATTATTACCTAAGGGTCCATATGTTTCTATTGCCAAAGGAAGGGGCTTTGGTTACGAAGCTGCCAAACTTACCTAAGGATGGTAAAGTCAATAAGTTTGACTTTATTTCAGGTTAAGTCCATTGTCTAACTCTATTAAGTTCCTACTTGGAGATTCTTATTACATGATGTGGCTGGGTCACATGTTGATGTTTTAAGAATCAAAGAAAAGTAAAGAAACTTAAAGGAAGTATATGTTGATTCTGATCGCGAATATGGATTTCAATCGTATGGTTCGGTGATCAGAATTTTGAGCAGGTTCATAAGAGTTATGATAGATTGCTTAGGAATAGATGACAACAAGTTTTTATATACATTTGCATTGTAAAGATTAGTTTTTCCGCAAAGTTTTAAAATGAAAGAAAAGTTTTTAATTTTATTTATTTTAAAATGTCCTTACAATGGCATTTGTGGAAGGAAAAAAACGTTGTTGCTCATATGATTCCATTGATAGAAATATTGGAAATATGAATTTGATTTTTTCATTTGTGGTAGTGTCTAAATTTACCAAATAAGGAAAGATTCTCATCACCCAAGTTTCAACTGGACCGAAACTTGGAATTATGCAAGTTGTATAGTATGAGGAATGAGAACTTTTGAGCATTGGAAAATTAAGACTAACTACTTGTTCACATGGATGTGTGAGTCAAGAGAAGGACTAAGGGATCAAGCACACTTTCTTGTGCACTTGTCAAAGTCCACCACAAAAGATGGATAAGACTATTCGTCATGATTTACTAGGGTTTAGTAAATATGATTATACTTACAAGCTTAAGTATAATTCTGAAACATTGGAAAATTTTCAATGTATGACAGAACGAATAAGAAGAATCAAATTAGGCAGAAGGATAAAAGTTTCTCAAATCTGAAAAGATGGGAGAGTACTTTAGTATCATGTTTTAAGATCATCTTAATGATTTTGAGACCTTATCACAATTCATCCTCTAAGTGCATTCTGATAGTTAAGTAGAGGAGTTATGAATTGTTGAAATGGTTAAATCAAGAAAATGATTCATACTTCGTTCCAAAACACGTCTTAGAGTCATACTCCAAGACTGTAAGTTGAGTGACATATCTTAAAGAAAGGTTTAAAACACTTGTCAAATGTAAGAGTAAAAGTGTCATTCTCTTGTACATTTGAAATTGGTAAATTGTGATGTTTTGGATAAAACAAAGACCAACTTAGGCCAATTGTGTGAAGTGTTTGTCTTGATAAAGAATTCACACTATCTCTTGAATATTTGGCAAGATAGTCTAATATGTCAAGGAGACAGTGGGAGTCTAAAAGATCCTAAAAGGGTTTCAAGAAAGTAATCAAGAACAAAAACCTGTATTTCATCACTAGCACACAACTAGAGGTTTATAACCTATCGTGTTGACATTTATGTGCCCATTCAAGTTAAGTTGGATTTACATTGGAGTTCTACATGTTCTCAATTGTTTGCATAACTACTTGGAAGCAATGGCAGACCCTTGAGCTGCCAGGTGGCAAGAAGTATAGATTGCACAAATTCAATCCATATGAGTTAGGATTTGTCACTCACCTAGTCTTGTGATTATGGTTTGACAAATTCACGTGGATAAGAACACATATACCATAAAATCTAAGTGTCATAAGGTTTCTCTTCGATTCATGAAAATGATGGTAAGGAAACTCTTTCACTAAGTAGATTTTAAGTAGATAGCAATTGTGATATTTGCAGTTCTCAAAGTCGTTAGTAAAACAAATTCGATTAGGAGATCAACTTCCCAAAACTTTATGGACAGGGACAATAGTGACACAGGAAATCCAGAAAAGCATTCTCTTCCCAATGGAAAGGGATTGGCCATAGTCAACTTGGTTGACCAAATGGTAAAGAGAAAGACTAAGTCTGAGATAGTCCCATGTATTATTACCTAAGGGTCCATATGTTTCTATTGCCAAAGGAAGGGGCTTTGGTTACGAAGCTGCCAAACTTACCTAAGGATGGTAAAGTCAATAAGTTTGACTTTATTTCAGGTTAAGTCCATTGTCTAACTCTATTAAGTTCCTACTTGGAGATTCTTATTACATGATGTGGCTGGGTCACATGTTGATGTTTTAAGAATCAAAGAAAAGTAAAGAAACTTAAAGGAAGTATATGTTGATTCTGATCGCGAAGATGGATTTCAATCGTATGGTTCGGTGATCAGAAATTTGAGCAGGTTCATAAGAGTTATGATAGATTGCTTAGGAATAGATGACAACAAGTTTTTATATACATTTGCATTGTAAAGATTAGTTTTTCCGCAAAGTTTTAAAATGAAAGAAAAGTTTTTAATTTTATTTATTTTAAAATGTCCTTACAATGGCATTTGTGGAAGGAAAAAAACGTTGTTGCTCATATGATTCCATTGATAGAAATATTGGAAATATGAATTTGATTTTTTCATTTGTGGTAGTGTCTAAATTTACCAAATAAGGAAAGATTCTCATCACCCAAGTTTCAACTGGACCGAAACTTGGAATTATGCAAGTTGTATAGTATGAGGAATGAGAACTTTTGAGCATTGGAAAATTAAGACTAACTACTTGTTCACATGGATGTGTGAGTCAAGAGAAGGACTAAGGGATCAAGCACACTTTCTTGTGCACTTGTCAAAGTCCACCACAAAAGATGGATAAGACTATTCGTCATGATTTACTAGGGTTTAGTAAATATGATTATACTTACAAGCTTAAGTATAATTCTGAAACATTGGAAAATTTTCAATGTATGACAGAACGAATAAGAAGAATCAAATTAGGCAGAAGGATAAAAGTTTCTCAAATCTGAAAAGATGGGAGAGTACTTTAGTATCATGTTTTAAGATCATCTTAATGATTTTGAGACCTTATCACAATTCATCCTCTAAGTGCATTCTGATAGTTAAGTAGAGGAGTTATGAATTGTTGAAATGGTTAAATCAAGAAAATGATTCATACTTCGTTCCAAAACACGTCTTAGAGTCATACTCCAAGACTGTAAGTTGAGTGACATATCTTAAAGAAAGGTTTAAAACACTTGTCAAATGTAAGAGTAAAAGTGTCATTCTCTTGTACATTTGAAATTGGTAAATTGTGATGTTTTGGATAAAACAAAGACCAACTTAGGCCAATTGTGTGAAGTGTTTGTCTTGATAAAGAATTCACACTATCTCTTGAATATTTGGCAAGATAGTCTAATATGTCAAGGAGACAGTGGGAGTCTAAAAGATCCTAAAAGGGTTTCAAGAAAGTAATCAAGAATGAAAACCTGTATTTCATCACTAGCACACAACTAGAGGTTTATAACCTATCGTGTTGACATTTATGTGCCCATTCAAGTTAAGTTGGATTTACATTGGAGTTCTACATGTTCTCAATTGTTTTCATAACTACTTGGAAGCAATGGCAGACCCTTGAGCTGCCAGGTGGCAAGAAGTATAGATTGCACAAATTCAATCCATATGAGTTAGGATTTGTCACTCACCTAGTCTTGTGATTATGGTTTGACAAATTCACGTGGATAAGAACACATATACCATAAAATCTAAGTGTCATAAGGTTTCTCTTCGATTCATGAAAATGATGGTAAGGAAACTCTTTCACTAAGTAGATTTTAAGTAGATAGCAATTGTGATATTTGCAGTTCTCAAAGTCGTTAGTAAAACAAATTCGATTAGGAGATCAACTTCCCAAAACTTTATGGACAGGGACAATAGTGACACAGGAAATCCAGAAAAGCATTCTCTTCCCAATGGAAAGGGATTGGCCATAGTCAACTTGGTTGACCAAATGGTAAAGAGAAAGACTAAGTCTGAGATAGTCCCATGTATTATTACCTAAGGGTCCATATGTTTCTATTGCCAAAGGAAGGGGCTTTGGTTACGAAGCTGCCAAACTTACCTAAGGATGGTAAAGTCAATAAGTTTGACTTTACTTCAGGTTAAGTCCATTGTCTAACTCTATTAAGTTCCTACTTGGAGATTCTTATTACATGATGTGGCTGGGTCACATGTTGATGTTTTAAGAATCAAAGAAAAGTAAAGAAACTTAAAGGAAGTATATGTTGATTCTGATCGCGAAGATGAATTTCAATCGTATGGTTCGGTGATCAGAATTTTGAGCAGGTTCATAAGAGTTATGATAGATTGCTTAGGAATAGATGACAACAAGTTTTTATATACATTTGCATTGTAAAGATTAGTTTTTCCGCAAAGTTTTAAAATGAAAGAAAAGTTTTTAATTTTATTTATTTTAAAATGTCCTTACAATGGCATTTGTGGAAGGAAAAAAACGTTGTTGCTCATATGATTCCATTGATAGAAATATTGGAAATATGAATTTGATTTTTTCATTTGTGGTAGTGTCTAAATTTACCAAATAAGGAAAGATTCTCATCACCCAAGTTTCAACTGGACCGAAACTTGGAATTATGCAAGTTGTATAGTATGAGGAATGAGAACTTTCGAGCATTGGAAAATTAAGACTAACTACTTGTTCACATGGATGTGTGAGTCAAGAGAAGGACTAAGGGATCAAGCACACTTTCTTGTGCACTTGTCAAAGTCCACCACAAAAGATGGATAAGACTATTCGTCATGATTTACTAGGGTTTAGTAAATATGATTATACTTACAAGCTTAAGTATAATTCTGAAACATTGGAAAATTTTCAATGTATGACAGAACGAATAAGAAGAATCAAATTAGGCAGAAGGATAAAAGTTTCTCAAATCTGAAAAGATGGGAGAGTACTTTAGTATCATGTTTTAAGATCATCTTAATGATTTTGAGACCTTATCACAATTCATCCTCTAAGTGCATTCTGATAGTTAAGTAGAGGAGTTATGAATTGTTGAAATGGTTAAATCAAGAAAATGATTCATACTTCGTTCCAAAACACGTCTTAGAGTCATACTCCAAGACTGTAAGTTGAGTGACATATCTTAAAGAAAGGTTTAAAACACTTGTCAAATGTAAGAGTAAAAGTGTCATTCTCTTGTACATTTGAAATTGGTAAATTGTGATGTTTTGGATAAAACAAAGACCAACTTAGGCCAATTGTGTGAAGTGTTTGTCTTGATAAAGAATTCACACTATCTCTTGAATATTTGGCAAGATAGTCTAATATGTCAAGGAGACAGTGGGAGTCTAAAAGATCCTAAAAGGGTTTCAAGAAAGTAATCAAGAACAAAAACCTGTATTTCATCACTAGCACACAACTAGAGGTTTATAACCTATCGTGTTGACATTTATGTGCCCATTCAAGTTAAGTTGGATTTACATTGGAGTTCTACATGTTCTCAATTGTTTGCATAACTACTTGGAAGCAATGGCAGACCCTTGAGCTGCCAGGTGGCAAGAAGTATAGATTGCACAAATTCAATCCATATGAGTTAGGATTTGTCACTCACCTAGTCTTGTGATTATGGTTTGACAAATTCACGTGGATAAGAACACATATACCATAAAATCTAAGTGTCATAAGGTTTCTCTTCGATTCATGAAAATGATGGTAAGGAAACTCTTTCACTAAGTAGATTTTAAGTAGATAGCAATTGTGATATTTGCAGTTCTCAAAGTCGTTAGTAAAACAAATTCGATTAGGAGATCAACTTCCCAAAACTTTATGGACAGGGACAATAGTGACACAGGAAATCCAGAAAAGCATTCTCTTCCCAATGGAAAGGGATTGGCCATAGTCAACTTGGTTGACCAAATGGTAAAGAGAAAGACTAAGTCTGAGATAGTCCCATGTATTATTACCTAAGGGTCCATATGTTTCTATTGCCAAAGGAAGGGGCTTTGGTTACGAAGCTGCCAAACTTACCTAAGGATGGTAAAGTCAATAAGTTTGACTTTATTTCAGGTTAAGTCCATTGTCTAACTCTATTAAGTTCCTACTTGGAGATTCTTATTACATGATGTGGCTGGGTCACATGTTGATGTTTTAAGAATCAAAGAAAAGTAAAGAAACTTAAAGGAAGTATATGTTGATTCTGATCGCGAAGATGGATTTCAATCGTATGGTTCGGTGATCAGAATTTTGAGCAGGTTCATAAGAGTTATGATAGATTGCTTAGGAATAGATGACAACAAGTTTTTATATACATTTGCATTGTAAAGATTAGTTTTTCCGCAAAGTTTTAAAATGAAAGAAAAGTTTTTAATTTTATTTATTTTAAAATGTCCTTACAATGGCATTTGTGGAAGGAAAAAAACGTTGTTGCTCATATGATTCCATTGATAGAAATATTGGAAATATGAATTTGATTTTTTCATTTGTGGTAGTGTCTAAATTTACCAAATAAGGAAAGATTCTCATCACCCAAGTTTCAACTGGACCGAAACTTGGAATTATGCAAGTTGTATAGTATGAGGAATGAGAACTTTCGAGCATTGGAAAATTAAGACTAACTACTTGTTCACATGGATGTGTGAGTCAAGAGAAGGACTAAGGGATCAAGCACAATTTCTTGTGCACTTGTCAAAGTCCACCACAAAAGATGGATAAGACTATTCGTCATGATTTACTAGGGTTTAGTAAATATGATTATACTTACAAGCTTAAGTATAATTCTGAAACATTGGAAAATTTTCAATGTATGACAGAACGAATAAGAAGAATCAAATTAGGCAGAAGGATAAAAGTTTCTCAAATCTGAAAAGATGGGAGAGTACTTTAGTATCATGTTTTAAGATCATCTTAATGATTTTGAGACCTTATCACAATTCATCCTCTAAGTGCATTCTGATAGTTAAGTAGAGGAGTTATGAATTGTTGAAATGGTTAAATCAAGAAAATGATTCATACTTCGTTCCAAAACACGTCTTAGAGTCATACTCCATGACTGTAAGTTGAGTGACATGTCTTAAAGAAAGGTTTAAAACACTTGTCAAATGTAAGAGTAAAAGTGTCATTCTCTTGTACATTTGAAATTGGTAAATTGTGATGTTTTGGATAAAACAAAGACCAACTTAGGCCAATTGTGTGAAGTGTTTGTCTTGATAAAGAATTCACACTATCTCTTGAATATTTGGCAAGATAGTCTAATATGTCAAGGAGACAGTGGGAGTCTAAAAGATCCTAAAAGGGTTTCAAGAAAGTAATCAAGAACAAAAACCTGTATTTCATCACTAGCACACAACTAGAGGTTTATAACCTATCGTGTTGACATTTATGTGCCCATTCAAGTTAAGTTGGATTTACATTGGAGTTCTACATGTTCTCAATTGTTTGCATAACTACTTGGAAGCAATGGCAGACCCTTGAGCTGCCAGGTGGCAAGAAGTATAGATTGCACAAATTCAATCCATATGAGTTAGGATTTGTCACTCACCTAGTCTTGTGATTATGGTTTGACAAATTCACGTGGATAAGAACACATATACCATAAAATCTAAGTGTCATAAGGTTTCTCTTCGATTCATGAAAATGATGGTAAGGAAACTCTTTCACTAAGTAGATTTTAAGTAGATAGCAATTGTGATATTTGCAGTTCTCAAAGTCGTTAGTAAAACAAATTCGATTAGGAGATCAACTTCCCAAAACTTTATGGACAGGGACAATAGTGACACAGGAAATCCAGAAAAGCATTCTCTTCCCAATGGAAAGGGATTGGCCATAGTCAACTTGGTTGACCAAATGGTAAAGAGAAAGACTAAGTCTGAGATAGTCCCATGTATTATTACCTAAGGGTCCATATGTTTCTATTGCCAAAGAAAGGGGCTTTGGTTACGAAGCTGCCAAACTTACCTAAGGATGGTAAAGTCAATAAGTTTGACTTTATTTCAGGTTAAGTCCATTGTCTAACTCTATTAAGTTCCTACTTGGAGATTCTTATTACATGATGTGGCTGGGTCACATGTTGATGTTTTAAGAATCAAAGAAAAGTAAAGAAACTTAAAGGAAGTATATGTTGATTCTGATCGCGAAGATGGATTTCAATCGTATGGTTCGGTGATCAGAATTTTGAGCAGGTTCATAAGAGTTATGATAGATTGCTTAGGAATAGATGACAACAAGTTTTTATATACATTTGCATTGTAAAGATTAGTTTTTCCGCAAAGTTTTAAAATGAAAGAAAAGTTTTTAATTTTATTTATTTTAAAATGTCCTTACAATGGCATTTGTGGAAGGAAAAAAACGTTGTTGCTCATATGATTCCATTGATAGAAATATTGGAAATATGAATTTGATTTTTTCATTTGTGGTAGTGTCTAAATTTACCAAATAAGGAAAGATTCTCATCACCCAAGTTTCAACTGGACCGAAACTTGAAATTATGCAAGTTGTATAGTATGAGGAATGAGAACTTTTGAGCATTGGAAAATTAAGACTAACTACTTGTTCACATGGATGTGTGAGTCAAGAGAAGGACTAAGGGATCAAGCACACTTTCTTGTGCACTTGTCAAAGTCCACCACAAAAGATGGATAAGACTATTCGTCATGATTTACTAGGGTTTAGTAAATATGATTATACTTACAAGCTTAAGTATAATTCTGAAACATTGGAAAATTTTCAATGTATGACAGAACGAATAAGAAGAATCAAATTAGGCAGAAGGATAAAAGTTTCTCAAATCTGAAAAGATGGGAGAGTACTTTAGTATCATGTTTTAAGATCATCTTAATGATTTTGAGACCTTATCACAATTCATCCTCTAAGTGCATTCTGATAGTTAAGTAGAGGAGTTATGAATTGTTGAAATGGTTAAATCAAGAAAATGATTCATACTTCGTTCCAAAACACGTCTTAGAGTCATACTCCAAGACTGTAAGTTGAGTGACATATCTTAAAGAAAGGTTTAAAACACTTGTCAAATGTAAGAGTAAAAGTGTCATTCTCTTGTACATTTGAAATTGGTAAATTGTGATGTTTTGGATAAAACAAAGACCAACTTAGGCCAATTGTGTGAAGTGTTTGTCTTGATAAAGAATTCACACTATCTCTTGAATATTTGGCAAGATAGTCTAATATGTCAAGGAGACAGTGGGAGTCTAAAAGATCCTAAAAGGGTTTCAAGAAAGTAATCAAGAACAAAAACCTGTATTTCATCACTAGCACACAACTAGAGGTTTATAACCTATCGTGTTGACATTTATGTGCCCATTCAAGTTAAGTTGGATTTACATTGTAGTTCTACATGTTCTCAATTGTTTGCATAACTACTTGGAAGCAATGGCAGACCCTTGAGCTGCCAGGTGGCAAGAAGTATAGATTGCACAAATTCAATCCATATGAGTTAGGATTTGTCACTCACCTAGTCTTGTGATTATGGTTTGACAAATTCACGTGGATAAGAACACATATACCATAAAATCTAAGTGTCATAAGGTTTCTCTTCGATTCATGAAAATGATGGTAAGGAAACTCTTTCACTAAGTAGATTTTAAGTAGATAGCAATTGTGATATTTGCAGTTCTCAAAGTCGTTAGTAAAACAAATTCGATTAGGAGATCAACTTCCCAAAACTTTATGGACAGGGACAATAGTGACACAGGAAATCCAGAAAAGCATTCTCTTCCCAATGGAAAGGGATTGGCCATAGTCAACTTGGTTGACCAAATGGTAAAGAGAAAGACTAAGTCTGAGATAGTCCCATGTATTATTACCTAAGGGTCCATATGTTTCTATTGCCAAAGGAAGGGGCTTTGGTTACGAAGCTGCCAAACTTACCTAAGGATGGTAAAGTCAATAAGTTTGACTTTATTTCAGGTTAAGTCCATTGTCTAACTCTATTAAGTTCCTACTTGGAGATTCTTATTACATGATGTGGCTGGGTCACATGTTGATGTTTTAAGAATCAAAGAAAAGTAAAGAAACTTAAAGGAAGTATATGTTGATTCTGATCGCGAAGATGGATTTCAATCGTATGGTTCGGTGATCAGAATTTTGAGCAGGTTCATAAGAGTTATGATAGATTGCTTAGGAATAGATGACAACAAGTTTTTATATACATTTGCATTGTAAAGATTAGTTTTTCCGCAAAGTTTTAAAATGAAAGAAAAGTTTTTAATTTTATTTATTTTAAAATGTCCTTACAATGGCATTTGTGGAAGGAAAAAAACATTGTTGCTCATATGATTCCATTGATAGAAATATTGGAAATATGAATTTGATTTTTTCATTTGTGGTAGTGTCTAAATTTACCAAATAAGGAAAGATTCTCATCACCCAAGTTTCAACTGGACCGAAACTTGGAATTATGCAAGTTGTATAGTATGAGGAATGAGAATTTTCGAGCATTGGAAAATTAAGACTAACTACTTGTTCACATGGATGTGTGAGTCAAGAGAAGGACTAAGGGATCAAGCACAATTTCTTGTGCACTTGTCAAAGTCCACCACAAAAGATGGATAAGACTATTCGTCATGATTTACTAGGGTTTAGTAAATATGATTATACTTACAAGCTTAAGTATAATTCTGAAACATTGGAAAATTTTCAATGTATGACAGAACGAATAAGAAGAATCAAATTAGGCAGAAGGATAAAAGTTTCTCAAATCTGAAAAGATGGGAGAGTACTTTAGTATCATGTTTTAAGATCATCTTAATGATTTTGAGACCTTATCACAATTCATCCTCTAAGTGCATTCTGATAGTTAAGTAGAGGAGTTATGAATTGTTGAAATGGTTAAATCAAGAAAATGATTCATACTTCGTTCCAAAACACGTCTTAGAGTCATACTCCAAGACTGTAAGTTGAGTGACATATCTTAAAGAAAGGTTTAAAACACTTGTCAAATGTAAGAGTAAAAGTGTCATTCTCTTGTACATTTGAAATTGGTAAATTGTGATGTTTTGGATAAAACAAAGACCAACTTAGGCCAATTGTGTGAAGTGTTTGTCTTGATAAAGAATTCACACTATCTCTTGAATATTTGGCAAGATAGTCTAATATGTCAAGGAGACAGTGGGAGTCTAAAAGATCCTAAAAGGGTTTCAAGAAAGTAATCAAGAACAAAAACCTGTATTTCATCACTAGCACACAACTAGAGGTTTATAACCTATCGTGTTGACATTTATGTGCCCATTCAAGTTAAGTTGGATTTACATTGGAGTTCTACATGTTCTCAATTGTTTGCATAACTACTTGGAAGCAATGGCAGACCCTTGAGCTGCCAGGTGGCAAGAAGTATAGATTGCACAAATTCAATCCATATGAGTTAGGATTTGTCACTCACCTAGTCTTGTGATTATGGTTTGACAAATTCACGTGGATAAGAACACATATACCATAAAATCTAAGTGTCATAAGGTTTCTCTTCGATTCATGAAAATGATGGTAAGGAAACTCTTTCACTAAGTAGATTTTAAGTAGATAGCAATTGTGATATTTGCAGTTCTCAAAGTCGTTAGTAAAACAAATTCGATTAGGAGATCAACTTCCCAAAACTTTATGGACAGGGACAATAGTGACACAGGAAATCCAGAAAAGCATTCTCTTCCCAATGGAAAGGGATTGGCCATAGTCAACTTGGTTGACCAAATGGTAAAGAGAAAGACTAAGTCTGAGATAGTCCCATGTATTATTACCTAAGGGTCCATATGTTTCTATTGCCAAAGGAAGGGGCTTTGGTTACGAAGCTGCCAAACTTACCTAAGGATGGTAAAGTCAATAAGTTTGACTTTATTTCAGGTTAAGTCCATTGTCTAACTCTATTAAGTTCCTACTTGGAGATTCTTATTACATGATGTGGCTGGGTCACATGTTGATGTTTTAAGAATCAAAGAAAAGTAAAGAAACTTAAAGGAAGTATATGTTGATTCTGATCGCGAAGATGGATTTCAATCGTATGGTTCGGTGATCAGAATTTTGAGCAGGTTCATAAGAGTTATGATAGATTGCTTAGGAATAGATGACAACAAGTTTTTATATACATTTGCATTGTAAAGATTAGTTTTTCCGCAAAGTTTTAAAATGAAAGAAAAGTTTTTAATTTTATTTATTTTAAAATGTCCTTACAATGGCATTTGTGGAAGGAAAAAAACGTTGTTGCTCATATGATTCCATTGATAGAAATATTGGAAATATGAATTTGATTTTTTCATTTGTGGTAGTGTCTAAATTTACCAAATAAGGAAAGATTCTCATCACCCAAGTTTCAACTGGACCGAAACTTGGAATTATGCAAGTTGTATAGTATGAGGAATGAGAATTTTCGAGCATTGGAAAATTAAGACTAACTACTTGTTCACATGGATGTGTGAGTCAAGAGAAGGACTAAGGGATCAAGCACAATTTCTTGTGCACTTGTCAAAGTCCACCACAAAAGATGGATAAGACTATTCGTCATGATTTACTAGGGTTTAGTAAATATGATTATACTTACAAGCTTAAGTATAATTCTGAAACATTGGAAAATTTTCAATGTATGACAGAACGAATAAGAAGAATCAAATTAGGCAGAAGGATAAAAGTTTCTCAAATCTGAAAAGATGGGAGAGTACTTTAGTATCATGTTTTAAGATCATCTTAATGATTTTGAGACCTCATCACAATTCATCCTCTAAGTGCATTCTGATAGTTAAGTAGAGGAGTTATGAATTGTTGAAATGGTTAAATCAAGAAAATGATTCATACTTCGTTCCAAAACACGTCTTAGAGTCATACTCCAAGACTGTAAGTTGAGTGACATATCTTAAAGAAAGGTTTAAAACACTTGTCAAATGTAAGAGTAAAAGTGTCATTCTCTTGTACATTTGAAATTGGTAAATTGTGATGTTTTGGATAAAACAAAGACCAACTTAGGCCAATTGTGTGAAGTGTTTGTCTTGATAAAGAATTCACACTATCTCTTGAATATTTGGCAAGATAGTCTAATATGTCAAGGAGACAGTGGGAGTCTAAAAGATCCTAAAAGGGTTTCAAGAAAGTAATCAAGAACAAAAACCTGTATTTCATCACTAGCACACAACTAGAGGTTTATAACCTATCGTGTTGACATTTATGTGCCCATTCAAGTTAAGTTGGATTTACATTGGAGTTCTACATGTTCTCAATTGTTTGCATAACTACTTGGAAGCAATGGCAGACCCTTGAGCTGCCAGGTGGCAAGAAGTATAGATTGCACAAATTCAATCCATATGAGTTAGGATTTGTCACTCACCTAGTCTTGTGATTATGGTTTGACAAATTCACGTGGATAAGAACACATATACCATAAAATCTAAGTGTCATAAGGTTTCTCTTCGATTCATGAAAATGATGGTAAGGAAACTCTTTCACTAAGTAGATTTTAAGTAGATAGCAATTGTGATATTTGCAGTTCTCAAAGTCGTTAGTAAAACAAATTCGATTAGGAGATCAACTTCCCAAAACTTTATGGACAGGGACAATAGTGACACAGGAAATCCAGAAAAGCATTCTCTTCCCAATGGAAAGGGATTGGCCATAGTCAACTTGGTTGACCAAATGGTAAAGAGAAAGACTAAGTCTGAGATAGTCCCATGTATTATTACCTAAGGGTCCATATGTTTCTATTGCCAAAGGAAGGGGCTTTGGTTACGAAGCTGCCAAACTTACCTAAGGATGGTAAAGTCAATAAGTTTGACTTTACTTCAGGTTAAGTCCATTGTCTAACTCTATTAAGTTCCTACTTGGAGATTCTTATTACATGATGTGGCTGGGTCACATGTTGATGTTTTAAGAATCAAAGAAAAGTAAAGAAACTTAAAGGAAGTATATGTTGATTCTGATCGCGAAGATGAATTTCAATCGTATGGTTCGGTGATCAGAATTTTGAGCAGGTTCATAAGAGTTATGATAGATTGCTTAGGAATAGATGACAACAAGTTTTTATATACATTTGCATTGTAAAGATTAGTTTTTCCGCAAAGTTTTAAAATGAAAGAAAAGTTTTTAATTTTATTTATTTTAAAATGTCCTTACAATGGCATTTGTGGAAGGAAAAAAACGTTGTTGCTCATATGATTCCATTGATAGAAATATTGGAAATATGAATTTGATTTTTTCATTTGTGGTAGTGTCTAAATTTACCAAATAAGGAAAGATTCTCATCACCCAAGTTTCAACTGGACCGAAACTTGGAATTATGCAAGTTGTATAGTATGAGGAATGAGAACTTTCGAGCATTGGAAAATTAAGACTAGATGTGTGAGTCAAGAGAAGGACTAAGGGATCAAGCACACTTTCTTGTGCACTTGTCAAAGTCCACCACAAAAGATGGATAAGACTATTCGTCATGATTTACTAGGGTTTAGTAAATATGATTATACTTACAAGCTTAAGTATAATTCTGAAACATTGGAAAATTTTCAATGTATGACAGAACGAATAAGAAGAATCAAATTAGGCAGAAGGATAAAAGTTTCTCAAATCTGAAAAGATGGGAGAGTACTTTAGTATCATGTTTTAAGATCATCTTAATGATTTTGAGACCTTATCACAATTCATCCTCTAAGTGCATTCTGATAGTTAAGTAGAGGAGTTATGAATTGTTGAAATGGTTAAATCAAGAAAATGATTCATACTTCGTTCCAAAACACGTCTTAGAGTCATACTCCAAGACTGTAAGTTGAGTGACATATCTTAAAGAAAGGTTTAAAACACTTGTCAAATGTAAGAGTAAAAGTGTCATTCTCTTGTACATTTGAAATTGGTAAATTGTGATGTTTTGGATAAAACAAAGACCAACTTAGGCCAATTGTGTGAAGTGTTTGTCTTGATAAAGAATTCACACTATCTCTTGAATATTTGGCAAGATAGTCTAATATGTCAAGGAGACAGTGGGAGTCTAAAAGATCCTAAAAGGGTTTCAAGAAAGTAATCAAGAACAAAAACCTGTATTTCATCACTAGCACACAACTAGAGGTTTATAACCTATCGTGTTGACATTTATGTGCCCATTCAAGTTAAGTTGGATTTACATTGGAGTTCTACATGTTCTCAATTGTTTGCATAACTACTTGGAAGCAATGGCAGACCCTTGAGCTGCCAGGTGGCAAGAAGTATAGATTGCACAAATTCAATCCATATGAGTTAGGATTTGTCACTCACCTAGTCTTGTGATTATGGTTTGACAAATTCACGTGGATAAGAACACATATACCATAAAATCTAAGTGTCATAAGGTTTCTCTTCGATTCATGAAAATGATGGTAAGGAAACTCTTTCACTAAGTAGATTTTAAGTAGATAGCAATTGTGATATTTGCAGTTCTCAAAGTCGTTAGTAAAACAAATTCGATTAGGAGATCAACTTCCCAAAACTTTATGGACAGGGACAATAGTGACACAGGAAATCCAGAAAAGCATTCTCTTCCCAATGGAAAGGGATTGGCCATAGTCAACTTGGTTGACCAAATGGTAAAGAGAAAGACTAAGTCTGAGATAGTCCCATGTATTATTACCTAAGGGTCCATATGTTTCTATTGCCAAAGGAAGGGGCTTTGGTTACGAAGCTGCCAAACTTACCTAAGGATGGTAAAGTCAATAAGTTTGACTTTATTTCAGGTTAAGTCCATTGTCTAACTCTATTAAGTTCCTACTTGGAGATTCTTATTACATGATGTGGCTGGGTCACATGTTGATGTTTTAAGAATCAAAGAAAAGTAAAGAAACTTAAAGGAAGTATATGTTGATTCTGATCGCGAAGATGGATTTCAATCGTATGGTTCGGTGATCAGAATTTTGAGCAGGTTCATAAGAGTTATGATAGATTGCTTAGGAATAGATGACAACAAGTTTTTATATACATTTGCATTGTAAAGATTAGTTTTTCCGCAAAGTTTTAAAATGAAAGAAAAGTTTTTAATTTTATTTATTTTAAAATGTCCTTACAATGGCATTTGTGGAAGGAAAAAAACGTTGTTGCTCATATGATTCCATTGATAGAAATATTGGAAATATGAATTTGATTTTTTCATTTGTGGTAGTGTCTAAATTTACCAAATAAGGAAAGATTCTCATCACCCAAGTTTCAACTGGACCGAAACTTGGAATTATGCAAGTTGTATAGTATGAGGAATGAGAACTTTCGAGCATTGGAAAATTAAGACTAACTACTTGTTCACATGGATGTGTGAGTCAAGAGAAGGACTAAGGGATCAAGCACACTTTCTTGTGCACTTGTCAAAGTCCACCACAAAAGATGGATAAGACTATTCGTCATGATTTACTAGGGTTTAGTAAATATGATTATACTTACAAGCTTAAGTATAATTCTGAAACATTGGAAAATTTTCAATGTATGACAGAACGAATAAGAAGAATCAAATTAGGCAGAAGGATAAAAGTTTCTCAAATCTGAAAAGATGGGAGAGTACTTTAGTATCATGTTTTAAGATCATCTTAATGATTTTGAGACCTTATCACAATTCATCCTCTAAGTACATTCTGATAGTTAAGTAGAGGAGTTATGAATTGTTGAAATGGTTAAATCAAGAAAATGATTCATACTTCGTTCCAAAATACGTCTTAGAGTCATACTCCAAGACTGTAAGTTGAGTGACATATCTTAAAGAAAGGTTTAAAACACTTGTCAAATGTAAGAGTAAAAGTGTCATTCTCTTGTACATTTGAAATTGGTAAATTGTGATGTTTTGGATAAAACAAAGACCAACTTAGGCCAATTGTGTGAAGTGTTTGTCTTGATAAAGAATTCACACTATCTCTTGAATATTTGGCAAGATAGTCTAATATGTCAAGGAGACAGTGGGAGTCTAAAAGATCCTAAAAGGGTTTCAAGAAAGTAATCAAGAACAAAAACCTGTATTTCATCACTAGCACACAACTAGAGGTTTATAACCTATCGTGTTGACATTTATGTGCCCATTCAAGTTAAGTTGGATTTACATTGGAGTTCTACATGTTCTCAATTGTTTGCATAACTACTTGGAAGCAATGGCAGACCCTTGAGCTGCCAGGTGGCAAGAAGTATAGATTGCACAAATTCAATCCATATGAGTTAGGATTTGTCACTCACCTAGTCTTGTGATTATGGTTTGACAAATTCACGTGGATAAGAACACATATACCATAAAATCTAAGTGTCATAAGGTTTCTCTTCGATTCATGAAAATGATGGTAAGGAAACTCTTTCACTAAGTAGATTTTAAGTAGATAGCAATTGTGATATTTGCAGTTCTCAAAGTCGTTAGTAAAACAAATTCGATTAGGAGATCAACTTCCCAAAACTTTATGGACAGGGACAATAGTGACACAGGAAATCCAGAAAAGCATTCTCTTCCCAATGGAAAGGGATTGGCCATAGTCAACTTGGTTGACCAAATGGTAAAGAGAAAGACTAAGTCTGAGATAGTCCCATGTATTATTACCTAAGGGTCCATATGTTTCTATTGCCAAAGGAAGGGGCTTTTGTTACGAAGCTGCCAAACTTACCTAAGGATGGTAAAGTCAATAAGTTTGACTTTATTTCAGGTTAAGTCCATTGTCTAACTCTATTAAGTTCCTACTTGGAGATTCTTATTACATGATGTGGCTGGGTCACATGTTGATGTTTTAAGAATCAAAGAAAAGTAAAGAAACTTAAAGGAAGTATATGTTGATTCTGATCGCGAAGATGGATTTCAATCGTATGGTTCGGTGATCAGAATTTTGAGCAGGTTCATAAGAGTTATGATAGATTGCTTAGGAATAGATGACAACAAGTTTTTATATACATTTGCATTGTAAAGATTAGTTTTTCCGCAAAGTTTTAAAATGAAAGAAAAGTTTTTAATTTTATTTATTTTAAAATGTCCTTACAATGGCATTTGTGGAAGGAAAAAAACGTTGTTGCTCATATGATTCCATTGATAGAAATATTGGAAATATGAATTTGATTTTTTCATTTGTGGTAGTGTCTAAATTTACCAAATAAGGAAAGATTCTCATCACCCAAGTTTCAACTGGACCGAAACTTGGAATTATGCAAGTTGTATAGTATGAGGAATGAGAACTTTCGAGCATTGGAAAATTAAGACTAACTACTTGTTCACATGGATGTGTGAGTCAAGAGAAGGACTAAGGGATCAAGCACACTTTCTTGTGCACTTGTCAAAGTCCACCACAAAAGATGGATAAGACTATTCGTCATGATTTACTAGGGTTTAGTAAATATGATTATACTTACAAGCTTAAGTATAATTCTGAAACATTGGAAAATTTTCAATGTATGACAGAACGAATAAGAAGAATCAAATTAGGCAGAAGGATAAAAGTTTCTCAAATCTGAAAAGATGGGAGAGTACTTTAGTATCATGTTTTAAGATCATCTTAATGATTTTGAGACCTTATCACAATTCATCCTCTAAGTGCATTCTGATAGTTAAGTAGAGGAGTTATGAATTGTTGAAATGGTTAAATCAAGAAAATGATTCATACTTCGTTCCAAAACACGTCTTAGAGTCATACTCCAAGACTGTAAGTTGAGTGACATATCTTAAAGAAAGGTTTAAAACACTTGTCAAATGTAAGAGTAAAAGTGTCATTCTCTTGTACATTTGAAATTGGTAAATTGTGATGTTTTGGATAAAACAAAGACCAACTTAGGCCAATTGTGTGAAGTGTTTCTCTTGATAAAGAATTCACACTATCTCTTGAATATTTGGCAAGATAGTCTAATATGTCAAGGAGACAGTGGGAGTCTAAAAGATCCTAAAAGGGTTTCAAGAAAGTAATCAAGAACAAAAACCTGTATTTCATCACTAGCACACAACTAGAGGTTTATAACCTATCGTGTTGACATTTATGTGCCC
The DNA here is from genome assembly GCF_002870075.4 of Lactuca sativa. Classification (NCBI taxonomy): domain Eukaryota; kingdom Viridiplantae; phylum Streptophyta; class Magnoliopsida; order Asterales; family Asteraceae; genus Lactuca; species Lactuca sativa. The sequence continues at coordinate 217,241,482 of NC_056624.2, forward strand.
ATTCAAGTTAAGTTGGATTTACATTGGAGTTCTACATGTTCTCAATTGTTTGCATAACTACTTGGAAGCAATGGCAGACCCTTGAGCTGCCAGGTGGCAAGAAGTATAGATTGCACAAATTCAATCCATATGAGTTAGGATTTGTCACTCACCTAGTCTTGTGATTATGGTTTGACAAATTCACGTGGATAAGAACACATATACCATAAAATCTAAGTGTCATAAGGTTTCTCTTCGATTCATGAAAATGATGGTAAGGAAACTCTTTCACTAAGTAGATTTTAAGTAGATAGCAATTGTGATATTTGCAGTTCTCAAAGTCGTTAGTAAAACAAATTCGATTAGGAGATCAACTTCCCAAAACTTTATGGACAGGGACAATAGTGACACAGGAAATCCAGAAAAGCATTCTCTTCCCAATGGAAAGGGATTGGCCATAGTCAACTTGGTTGACCAAATGGTAAAGAGAAAGACTAAGTCTGAGATAGTCCCATGTATTATTACCTAAGGGTCCATATGTTTCTATTGCCAAAGGAAGGGGCTTTTGTTACGAAGCTGCCAAACTTACCTAAGGATGGTAAAGTCAATAAGTTTGACTTTATTTCAGGTTAAGTCCATTGTCTAACTCTATTAAGTTCCTACTTGGAGATTCTTATTACATGATGTGGCTGGGTCACATGTTGATGTTTTAAGAATCAAAGAAAAGTAAAGAAACTTAAAGGAAGTATATGTTGATTCTGATCGCGAAGATGGATTTCAATCGTATGGTTCGGTGATCAGAATTTTGAGCAGGTTCATAAGAGTTATGATAGATTGCTTAGGAATAGATGACAACAAGTTTTTATATACATTTGCATTGTAAAGATTAGTTTTTCCGCAAAGTTTTAAAATGAAAGAAAAGTTTTTAATTTTATTTATTTTAAAATGTCCTTACAATGGCATTTGTGGAAGGAAAAAAACGTTGTTGCTCATATGATTCCATTGATAGAAATATTGGAAATATGAATTTGATTTTTTCATTTGTGGTAGTGTCTAAATTTACCAAATAAGGAAAGATTCTCATCACCCAAGTTTCAACTGGACCGAAACTTGGAATTATGCAAGTTGTATAGTATGAGGAATGAGAACTTTCGAGCATTGGAAAATTAAGACTAACTACTTGTTCACATGGATGTGTGAGTCAAGAGAAGGACTAAGGGATCAAGCACACTTTCTTGTGCACTTGTCAAAGTCCACCACAAAAGATGGATAAGACTATTCGTCATGATTTACTAGGGTTTAGTAAATATGATTATACTTACAAGCTTAAGTATAATTCTGAAACATTGGAAAATTTTCAATGTATGACAGAACGAATAAGAAGAATCAAATTAGGCAGAAGGATAAAAGTTTCTCAAATCTGAAAAGATGGGAGAGTACTTTAGTATCATGTTTTAAGATCATCTTAATGATTTTGAGACCTTATCACAATTCATCCTCTAAGTGCATTCTGATAGTTAAGTAGAGGAGTTATGAATTGTTGAAATGGTTAAATCAAGAAAATGATTCATACTTCGTTCCAAAACACGTCTTAGAGTCATACTCCAAGACTGTAAGTTGAGTGACATATCTTAAAGAAAGGTTTAAAACACTTGTCAAATGTAAGAGTAAAAGTGTCATTCTCTTGTACATTTGAAATTGGTAAATTGTGATGTTTTGGATAAAACAAAGACCAACTTAGGCCAATTGTGTGAAGTGTTTGTCTTGATAAAGAATTCACACTATCTCTTGAATATTTGGCAAGATAGTCTAATATGTCAAGGAGACAGTGGGAGTCTAAAAGATCCTAAAAGGGTTTCAAGAAAGTAATCAAGAACAAAAACCTGTATTTCATCACTAGCACACAACTAGAGGTTTATAACCTATCGTGTTGACATTTATGTGCCCATTCAAGTTAAGTTGGATTTACATTGGAGTTCTACATGTTCTCAATTGTTTGCATAACTACTTGGAAGCAATGGCAGACCCTTGAGCTGCCAGGTGGCAAGAAGTATAGATTGCACAAATTCAATCCATATGAGTTAGGATTTGTCACTCACCTAGTCTTGTGATTATGGTTTGACAAATTCACGTGGATAAGAACACATATACCATAAAATCTAAGTGTCATAAGGTTTCTCTTCGATTCATGAAAATGATGGTAAGGAAACTCTTTCACTAAGTAGATTTTAAGTAGATAGCAATTGTGATATTTGCAGTTCTCAAAGTCGTTAGTAAAACAAATTCGATTAGGAGATCAACTTCCCAAAACTTTATGGACAGGGACAATAGTGACACAGGAAATCCAGAAAAGCATTCTCTTCCCAATGGAAAGGGATTGGCCATAGTCAACTTGGTTGACCAAATGGTAAAGAGAAAGACTAAGTCTGAGATAGTCCCATGTATTATTACCTAAGGGTCCACATGTTTCTATTGCCAAAGGAAGGGGCTTTGGTTACGAAGCTGCCAAACTTACCTAAGGATGGTAAAGTCAATAAGTTTGACTTTACTTCAGGTTAAGTCCATTGTCTAACTCTATTAAGTTCCTACTTGGAGATTCTTATTACATGATGTGGCTGGGTCACATGTTGATGTTTTTAGAATCAAAGAAAAGTAAAGAAACTTAAAGGAAGTATATGTTGATTCTGATCGCAAAGATGAATTTCAATCGTATGGTTCGGTGATCAGAATTTTGAGCAGGTTCATAAGAGTTATGATAGATTGCTTAGGAATAGATGACAACAAGTTTTTATATACATTTGCATTGTAAAGATTAGTTTTTCCGCAAAGTTTTAAAATGAAAGAAAAGTTTTTAATTTTATTTATTTTAAAATGTCCTTACAATGGCATTTGTGGAAGGAAAAAAACGTTGTTGCTCATATGATTCCATTGATAGAAATATTGGAAATATGAATTTGATTTTTTCATTTGTGGTAGTGTCTAAATTTACCAAATAAGGAAAGATTCTCATCACCCAAGTTTCAACTGGACCGAAACTTGGAATTATGCAAGTTGTATAGTATGAGGAATGAGAACTTTCGAGCATTGGAAAATTAAGACTAACTACTTGTTCACATGGATGTGTGAGTCAAGAGAAGGACTAAGGGATCAAGCACACTTTCTTGTGCACTTGTCAAAGTCCACCACAAAAGATGGATAAGACTATTCGTCATGATTTACTAGGGTTTAGTAAATATGATTATACTTACAAGCTTAAGTATAATTCTGAAACATTGGAAAATTTTCAATGTATGACAGAACGAATAAGAAGAATCAAATTAGGCAGAAGGATAAAAGTTTCTCAAATCTGAAAAGATGGGAGAGTACTTTAGTATCATGTTTTAAGATCATCTTAATGATTTTGAGACCTTATCACAATTCATCCTCTAAGTGCATTCTGATAGTTAAGTAGAGGAGTTATGAATTGTTGAAATGGTTAAATCAAGAAAATGATTCATACTTCGTTCCAAAACACGTCTTAGAGTCATACTCCAAGACTGTAAGTTGAGTGACATATCTTAAAGAAAGGTTTAAAACACTTGTCAAATGTAAGAGTAAAAGTGTCATTCTCTTGTACATTTGAAATTGGTAAATTGTGATGTTTTGGATAAAACAAAGACCAACTTAGGCCAATTGTGTGAAGTGTTTGTCTTGATAAAGAATTCACACTATCTCTTGAATATTTGGCAAGATAGTCTAATATGTCAAGGAGACAGTGGGAGTCTAAAAGATCCTAAAAGGGTTTCAAGAAAGTAATCAAGAACAAAAACCTGTATTTCATCACTAGCACACAACTAGAGGTTTATAACCTATCGTGTTGACATTTATGTGCCCATTCAAGTTAAGTTGGATTTACATTGGAGTTCTACATGTTCTCAATTGTTTGCATAACTACTTGGAAGCAATGGCAGACCCTTGAGCTGCCAGGTGGCAAGAAGTATAGATTGCACAAATTCAATCCATATGAGTTAGGATTTGTCACTCACCTAGTCTTGTGATTATGGTTTGACAAATTCACGTGGATAAGAACACATATACCATAAAATCTAAGTGTCATAAGGTTTCTCTTCGATTCATGAAAATGATGGTAAGGAAACTCTTTCACTAAGTAGATTTTAAGTAGATAGCAATTGTGATATTTGCAGTTCTCAAAGTCGTTAGTAAAACAAATTCGATTAGGAGATCAACTTCCCAAAACTTTATGGACAGGGACAATAGTGACACAGGAAATCCAGAAAAGCATTCTCTTCCCAATGGAAAGGGATTGGCCATAGTCAACTTGGTTGACCAAATGGTAAAGAGAAAGACTAAGTCTGAGATAGTCCCATGTATTATTACCTAAGGGTCCATATGTTTCTATTGCCAAAGGAAGGGGCTTTGGTTACGAAGCTGCCAAACTTACCTAAGGATGGTAAAGTCAATAAGTTTGACTTTATTTCAGGTTAAGTCCATTGTCTAACTCTATTAAGTTCCTACTTGGAGATTCTTATTACATGATGTGGCTGGGTCACATGTTGATGTTTTAAGAATCAAAGAAAAGTAAAGAAACTTAAAGGAAGTATATGTTGATTCTGATCGCGAAGATGGATTTCAATCGTATGGTTCGGTGATCAGAATTTTGAGCAGGTTCATAAGAGTTATGATAGATTGCTTAGGAATAGATGACAACAAGTTTTTATATACATTTGCATTGTAAAGATTAGTTTTTCCGCAAAGTTTTAAAATGAAAGAAAAGTTTTTAATTTTATTTATTTTAAAATGTCCTTACAATGGCATTTGTGGAAGGAAAAAAACGTTGTTGCTCATATGATTCCATTGATAGAAATATTGGAAATATGAATTTGATTTTTTCATTTGTGGTAGTGTCTAAATTTACCAAATAAGGAAAGATTCTCATCACCCAAGTTTCAACTGGACCGAAACTTGGAATTATGCAAGTTGTATAGTATGAGGAATGAGAACTTTCGAGCATTGGAAAATTAAGACTAACTACTTGTTCACATGGATGTGTGAGTCAAGAGAAGGACTAAGGGATCAAGCACACTTTCTTGTGCACTTGTCAAAGTCCACCACAAAAGATGGATAAGACTATTCGTCATGATTTACTAGGGTTTAGTAAATATGATTATACTTACAAGCTTAAGTATAATTCTGAAACATTGGAAAATTTTCAATGTATGACAGAACGAATAAGAAGAATCAAATTAGGCAGAAGGATAAAAGTTTCTCAAATCTGAAAAGATGGGAGAGTACTTTAGTATCATGTTTTAAGATCATCTTAATGATTTTGAGACCTTATCACAATTCATCCTCTAAGTGCATTCTGATAGTTAAGTAGAGGAGTTATGAATTGTTGAAATGGTTAAATCAAGAAAATGATTCATACTTCGTTCCAAAACACGTCTTAGAGTCATACTCCAAGACTGTAAGTTGAGTGACATATCTTAAAGAAAGGTTTAAAACACTTGTCAAATGTAAGAGTAAAAGTGTCATTCTCTTGTACATTTGAAATTGGTAAATTGTGATGTTTTGGATAAAACAAAGACCAACTTAGGCCAATTGTGTGAAGTGTTTGTCTTGATAAAGAATTCACACTATCTCTTGAATATTTGGCAAGATAGTCTAATATGTCAAGGAGACAGTGGGAGTCTAAAAGATCCTAAAAGGGTTTCAAGAAAGTAATCAAGAACAAAAACCTGTATTTCATCACTAGCACACAACTAGAGGTTTATAACCTATCGTGTTGACATTTATGTGCCCATTCAAGTTAAGTTGGATTTACATTGGAGTTCTACATGTTCTCAATTGTTTGCATAACTACTTGGAAGCAATGGCAGACCCTTGAGCTGCCAGGTGGCAAGAAGTATAGATTGCACAAATTCAATCCATATGAGTTAGGATTTGTCACTCACCTAGTCTTGTGATTATGGTTTGACAAATTCACGTGGATAAGAACACATATACCATAAAATCTAAGTGTCATAAGGTTTCTCTTCGATTCATGAAAATGATGGTAAGGAAACTCTTTCACTAAGTAGATTTTAAGTAGATAGCAATTGTGATATTTGCAGTTCTCAAAGTCGTTAGTAAAACAAATTCGATTAGGAGATCAACTTCCCAAAACTTTATGGACAGGGACAATAGTGACACAGGAAATCCAGAAAAGCATTCTCTTCCCAATGGAAAGGGATTGGCCATAGTCAACTTGGTTGACCAAATGGTAAAGAGAAAGACTAAGTCTGAGATAGTCCCATGTATTATTACCTAAGGGTCCATATGTTTCTATTGCCAAAGGAAGGGGCTTTGGTTACGAAGCTGCCAAACTTACCTAAGGATGGTAAAGTCAATAAGTTTGACTTTATTTCAGGTTAAGTCCATTGTCTAACTCTATTAAGTTCCTACTTGGAGATTCTTATTACATGATGTGGCTGGGTCACATGTTGATGTTTTAAGAATCAAAGAAAAGTAAAGAAACTTAAAGGAAGTATATGTTGATTCTGATCGCGAAGATGGATTTCAATCGTATGGTTCGGTGATCAGAATTTTGAGCAGGTTCATAAGAGTTATGATAGATTGCTTAGGAATAGATGACAACACGTTTTTATATACATTTGCATTGTAAAGATTAGTTTTTCCGCAAAGTTTTAAAATGAAAGAAAAGTTTTTAATTTTATTTATTTTAAAATGTCCTTACAATGGCATTTGTGGAAGGAAAAAAACGTTGTTGCTCATATGATTCCACTGATAGAAATATTGGAAATATGAATTTGATTTTTTCATTTGTGGTAGTGTCTAAATTTACCAAATAAGGAAAGATTCTCATCACCCAAGTTTCAACTGGACCGAAACTTGGAATTATGCAAGTTGTATAGTATGAGGAATGAGAACTTTCGAGCATTGGAAAATTAAGACTAACTACTTGTTCACATGGATGTGTGAGTCAAGAGAAGGACTAAGGGATCAAGCACACTTTCTTGTGCACTTGTCAAAGTCCACCACAAAAGATGGATAAGACTATTCGTCATGATTTACTAGGGTTTAGTAAATATGATTATACTTACAAGCTTAAGTATAATTCTGAAACATTGGAAAATTTTCAATGTATGACAGAACGAATAAGAAGAATCAAATTAGGCAGAAGGATAAAAGTTTCTCAAATCTGAAAAGATGGGAGAGTACTTTAGTATCATGTTTTAAGATCATCTTAATGATTTTGAGACCTTATCACAATTCATCCTCTAAGTGCATTCTGATAGTTAAGTAGAGGAGTTATGAATTGTTGAAATGGTTAAATCAAGAAAATGATTCATACTTCGTTCCAAAACACGTCTTAGAGTCATACTCCAAGACTGTAAGTTGAGTGACATATCTTAAAGAAAGGTTTAAAACACTTGTCAAATGTAAGAGTAAAAGTGTCATTCTCTTGTACATTTGAAATTGGTAAATTGTGATGTTTTGGATAAAACAAAGACCAACTTAGGCCAATTGTGTGAAGTGTTTGTCTTGATAAAGAATTCACACTATCTCTTGAATATTTGGCAAGATAGTCTAATATGTCAAGGAGACAGTGGGAGTCTAAAAGATCCTAAAAGGGTTTCAAGAAAGTAATCAAGAACAAAAACCTGTATTTCATCACTAGCACACAACTAGAGGTTTATAACCTATCGTGTTGACATTTATGTGCCCATTCAAGTTAAGTTGGATTTACATTGGAGTTCTACATGTTCTCAATTGTTTGCATAACTACTTGGAAGCAATGGCAGACCCTTGAGCTGCCAGGTGGCAAGAAGTATAGATTGCACAAATTCAATCCATATGAGTTAGGATTTGTCACTCACCTAGTCTTGTGATTATGGTTTGACAAATTCACGTGGATAAGAACACATATACCATAAAATCTAAGTGTCATAAGGTTTCTCTTCGATTCATGAAAATGATGGTAAGGAAACTCTTTCACTAAGTAGATTTTAAGTAGATAGCAATTGTGATATTTGCAGTTCTCAAAGTCGTTAGTAAAACAAATTCGATTAGGAGATCAACTTCCCAAAACTTTATGGACAGGGACAATAGTGACACAGGAAATCCAGAAAAGCATTCTCTTCCCAATGGAAAGGGATTGGCCATAGTCAACTTGGTTGACCAAATGGTAAAGAGAAAGACTAAGTCTGAGATAGTCCCATGTATTATTACCTAAGGGTCCATATGTTTCTATTGCCAAAGGAAGGGGCTTTGGTTACGAAGCTGCCAAACTTACCTAAGGATGGTAAAGTCAATAAGTTTGACTTTATTTCAGGTTAAGTCCATTGTCTAACTCTATTAAGTTCCTACTTGGAGATTCTTATTACATGATGTGGCTGGGTCACATGTTGATGTTTTAAGAATCAAAGAAAAGTAAAGAAACTTAAAGGAAGTATATGTTGATTCTGATCGCGAAGATGGATTTCAATCGTATGGTTCGGTGATCAGAATTTTGAGCAGGTTCATAAGAGTTATGATAGATTGCTTAGGAATAGATGACAACAAGTTTTTATATACATTTGCATTGTAAAGATTAGTTTTTCCGCAAAGTTTTAAAATGAAAGAAAAGTTTTTAATTTTATTTATTTTAAAATGTCCTTACAATGGCATTTGTGGAAGGAAAAAAACGTTGTTGCTCATATGATTCCATTGATAGAAATATTGGAAATATGAATTTGATTTTTTCATTTGTGGTAGTGTCTAAATTTACCAAATAAGGAAAGATTCTCATCACCCAAGTTTCAACTGGACCGAAACTTGGAATTATGCAAGTTGTATAGTATGAGGAATGAGAACTTTCGAGCATTGGAAAATTAAGACTAACTACTTGTTCACATGGATGTGTGAGTCAAGAGAAGGACTAAGGGATCAAGCACACTTTCTTGTGCACTTGTCAAAGTCCACCACAAAAGATGGATAAGACTATTCGTCATGATTTACTAGGGTTTAGTAAATATGATTATACTTACAAGCTTAAGTATAATTCTGAAACATTGGAAAATTTTCAATGTATGACAGAACGAATAAGAAGAATCAAATTAGGCAGAAGGATAAAAGTTTCTCAAATCTGAAAAGATGGGAGAGTACTTTAGTATCATGTTTTAAGATCATCTTAATGATTTTGAGACCTTATCACAATTCATCCTCTAAGTGCATTCTGATAGTTAAGTAGAGGAGTTATGAATTGTTGAAATGGTTAAATCAAGAAAATGATTCATACTTCGTTCCAAAACACGTCTTAGAGTCATACTCCAAGACTGTAAGTTGAGTGACATATCTTAAAGAAAGGTTTAAAACACTTGTCAAATGTAAGAGTAAAAGTGTCATTCTCTTGTACATTTGAAATTGGTAAATTGTGATGTTTTGGATAAAACAAAGACCAACTTAGGCCAATTGTGTGAAGTGTTTGTCTTGATAAAGAATTCACACTATCTCTTGAATATTTGGCAAGATAGTCTAATATGTCAAGGAGACAGTGGGAGTCTAAAAGATCCTAAAAGGGTTTCAAGAAAGTAATCAAGAACAAAAACCTGTATTTCATCACTAGCACACAACTAGAGGTTTATAACCTATCGTGTTGACATTTATGTGCCCATTCAAGTTAAGTTGGATTTACATTGGAGTTCTACATGTTCTCAATTGTTTGCATAACTACTTGGAAGCAATGGCAGACCCTTGAGCTGCCAGGTGGCAAGAAGTATAGATTGCACAAATTCAATCCATATGAGTTAGGATTTGTCACTCACCTAGTCTTGTGATTATGGTTTGACAAATTCACGTGGATAAGAACACATATACCATAAAATCTAAGTGTCATAAGGTTTCTCTTCGATTCATGAAAATGATGGTAAGGAAACTCTTTCACTAAGTAGATTTTAAGTAGATAGCAATTGTGATATTTGCAGTTCTCAAAGTCGTTAGTAAAACAAATTCGATTAGGAGATCAACTTCCCAAAACTTTATGGACAGGGACAATAGTGACACAGGAAATCCAGAAAAGCATTCTCTTCCCAATGGAAAGGGATTGGCCATAGTCAACTTGGTTGACCAAATGGTAAAGAGAAAGACTAAGTCTGAGATAGTCCCATGTATTATTACCTAAGGGTCCATATGTTTCTATTGCCAAAGGAAGGGGCTTTGGTTACGAAGCTGCCAAACTTACCTAAGGATGGTAAAGTCAATAAGTTTGACTTTATTTCAGGTTAAGTCCATTGTCTAACTCTATTAAGTTCCTACTTGGAGATTCTTATTACATGATGTGGCTGGGTCACATGTTGATGTTTTAAGAATCAAAGAAAAGTAAAGAAACTTAAAGGAAGTATATGTTGATTCTGATCGCGAAGATGGATTTCAATCGTATGGTTCGGTGATCAGAATTTTGAGCAGGTTCATAAGAGTTATGATAGATTGCTTAGGAATAGATGACAACACGTTTTTATATACATTTGCATTGTAAAGATTAGTTTTTCCGCAAAGTTTTAAAATGAAAGAAAAGTTTTTAATTTTATTTATTTTAAAATGTCCTTACAATGGCATTTGTGGAAGGAAAAAAACGTTGTTGCTCATATGATTCCATTGATAGAAATATTGGAAATATGAATTTGATTTTTTCATTTGTGGTAGTGTCTAAATTTACCAAATAAGGAAAGATTCTCATCACCCAAGTTTCAACTGGACCGAAACTTGGAATTATGCAAGTTGTATAGTATGAGGAATGAGAACTTTCGAGCATTGGAAAAGTAAGACTAACTACTTGTTCACATGGATGTGTGAGTCAAGAGAAGGACTAAGGGATCAAGCACACTTTCTTGTGCACTTGTCAAAGTCCACCACAAAAGATGGATAAGACTATTCGTCATGATTTACTAGGGTTTAGTAAATATGATTATACTTACAAGCTTAAGTATAATTCTGAAACATTGGAAAATTTTCAATGTATGACAGAACGAATAAGAAGAATCAAATTAGGCAGAAGGATAAAAGTTTCTCAAATCTGAAAAGATGGGAGAGTACTTTAGTATCATGTTTTAAGATCATCTTAATGATTTTGAGACCTTATCACAATTCATCCTCTAAGTGCATTCTGATAGTTAAGTAGAGGAGTTATGAATTGTTGAAATGGTTAAATCAAGAAAATGATTCATACTTCGTTCCAAAACACGTCTTAGAGTCATACTCCAAGACTGTAAGTTGAGTGACATATCTTAAAGAAAGGTTTAAAACACTTGTCAAATGTAAGAGTAAAAGTGTCATTCTCTTGTACATTTGAAATTGGTAAATTGTGATGTTTTGGATAAAACAAAGACCAACTTAGGCCAATTGTGTGAAGTGTTTGTCTTGATAAAGAATTCACACTATCTCTTGAATATTTGGCAAGATAGTCTAATATGTCAAGGAGACAGTGGGAGTCTAAAAGATCCTAAAAGGGTTTCAAGAAAGTAATCAAGAACAAAAACCTGTATTTCATCACTAGCACACAACTAGAGGTTTATAACCTATCGTGTTGACATTTATGTGCCCATTCAAGTTAAGTTGGATTTACATTGGAGTTCTACATGTTCTCAATTGTTTGCATAACTACTTGGAAGCAATGGCAGACCCTTGAGCTGCCAGGTGGCAAGAAGTATAGATTGCACAAATTCAATCCATATGAGTTAGGATTTGTCACTCACCTAGTCTTGTGATTATGGTTTGACAAATTCACGTGGATAAGAACACATATACCATAAAATCTAAGTGTCATAAGGTTTCTCTTCGATTCATGAAAATGATGGTAAGGAAACTCTTTCACTAAGTAGATTTTAAGTAGATAGCAATTGTGATATTTGCAGTTCTCAAAGTCGTTAGTAAAACAAATTCGATTAGGAGATCAACTTCCCAAAACTTTATGGACAGGGACAATAGTGACACAGGAAATCCAGAAAAGCATTCTCTTCCCAATGGAAAGGGATTGGCCATAGTCAACTTGGTTGACCAAATGGTAAAGAGAAAGACTAAGTCTGAGATAGTCCCATGTATTATTACCTAAGGGTCCATATGTTTCTATTGCCAAAGGAAGGGGCTTTGGTTACGAAGCTGCCAAACTTACCTAAGGATGGTAAAGTCAATAAGTTTGACTTTATTTCAGGTTAAGTCCATTGTCTAACTCTATTAAGTTCCTACTTGGAGATTCTTATTACATGATGTGGCTGGGTCACATGTTGATGTTTTAAGAATCAAAGAAAAGTAAAGAAACTTAAAGGAAGTATATGTTGATTCTGATCGCGAAGATGGATTTCAATCGTATGGTTCGGTGATCAGAATTTTGAGCAGGTTCATAAGAGTTATGATAGATTGCTTAGGAATAGATGACAACACGTTTTTATATACATTTGCATTGTAAAGATTAGTTTTTCCGCAAAGTTTTAAAATGAAAGAAAAGTTTTTAATTTTATTTATTTTAAAATGTCCTTACAATGGCATTTGTGGAAGGAAAAAAACGTTGTTGCTCATATGATTCCATTGATAGAAATATTGGAAATATGAATTTGATTTTTTCATTTGTGGTAGTGTCTAAATTTACCAAATAAGGAAAGATTCTCATCACCCAAGTTTCAACTGGACCGAAACTTGGAATTATGCAAGTTGTATAGTATGAGGAATGAGAACTTTCGAGCATTGGAAAAGTAAGACTAACTACTTGTTCACATGGATGTGTGAGTCAAGAGAAGGACTAAGGGATCAAGCACACTTTCTTGTGCACTTGTCAAAGTCCACCACAAAAGATGGATAAGACTATTCGTCATGATTTACTAGGGTTTAGTAAATATGATTATACTTACAAGCTTAAGTATAATTCTGAAACATTGGAAAATTTTCAATGTATGACAGAACGAATAAGAAGAATCAAATTAGGCAGAAGGATAAAAGTTTCTCAAATCTGAAAAGATGGGAGAGTACTTTAGTATCATGTTTTAAGATCATCTTAATGATTTTGAGACCTTATCACAATTCATCCTCTAAGTGCATTCTGATAGTTAAGTAGAGGAGTTATGAATTGTTGAAATGGTTAAATCAAGAAAATGATTCATACTTCGTTCCAAAACACGTCTTAGAGTCATACTCCAAGACTGTAAGTTGAGTGACATATCTTAAAGAAAGGTTTAAAACACTTGTCAAATGTAAGAGTAAAAGTGTCATTCTCTTGTACATTTGAAATTGGTAAATTGTGATGTTTTGGATAAAACAAAGACCAACTTAGGCCAATTGTGTGAAGTGTTTGTCTTGATAAAGAATTCACACTATCTCTTGAATATTTGGCAAGATAGTCTAATATGTCAAGGAGACAGTGGGAGTCTAAAAGATCCTAAAAGGGTTTCAAGAAAGTAATCAAGAACAAAAACCTGTATTTCATCACTAGCACACAACTAGAGGTTTATAACCTATCGTGTTGACATTTATGTGCCCATTCAAGTTAAGTTGGATTTACATTGGAGTTCTACATGTTCTCAATTGTTTGCATAACTACTTGGAAGCAATGGCAGACCCTTGAGCTGCCAGGTGGCAAGAAGTATAGATTGCACAAATTCAATCCATATGAGTTAGGATTTGTCACTCACCTAGTCTTGTGATTATGGTTTGACAAATTCACGTGGATAAGAACACATATACCATAAAATCTAAGTGTCATAAGGTTTCTCTTCGATTCATGAAAATGATGGTAAGGAAACTCTTTCACTAAGTAGATTTTAAGTAGATAGCAATTGTGATATTTGCAGTTCTCAAAGTCGTTAGTAAAACAAATTCGATTAGGAGATCAACTTCCCAAAACTTTATGGACAGGGACAATAGTGACACAGGAAATCCAGAAAAGCATTCTCTTCCCAATGGAAAGGGATTGGCCATAGTCAACTTGGTTGACCAAATGGTAAAGAGAAAGACTAAGTCTGAGATAGTCCCATGTATTATTACCTAAGGGTCCATATGTTTCTATTGCCAAAGGAAGGGGCTTTGGTTACGAAGCTGCCAAACTTACCTAAGGATGGTAAAGTCAATAAGTTTGACTTTATTTCAGGTTAAGTCCATTGTCTAACTCTATTAAGTTCCTACTTGGAGATTCTTATTACATGATGTGGCTGGGTCACATGTTGATGTTTTAAGAATCAAAGAAAAGTAAAGAAACTTAAAGGAAGTATATGTTGATTCTGATCGCGAAGATGGATTTCAATCGTATGGTTCGGTGATCAGAATTTTGAGCAGGTTCATAAGAGTTATGATAGATTGCTTAGGAATAGATGACAACACGTTTTTATATACATTTGCATTGTAAAGATTAGTTTTTCCGCAAAGTTTTAAAATGAAAGAAAAGTTTTTAATTTTATTTATTTTAAAATGTCCTTACAATGGCATTTGTGGAAGGAAAAAAACGTTGTTGCTCATATGATTCCATTGATAGAAATATTGGAAATATGAATTTGATTTTTTCATTTGTGGTAGTGTCTAAATTTACCAAATAAGGAAAGATTCTCATCACCCAAGTTTCAACTGGACCGAAACTTGGAATTATGCAAGTTGTATAGTATGAGGAATGAGAACTTTCGAGCATTGGAAAAGTAAGACTAACTACTTGTTCACATGGATGTGTGAGTCAAGAGAAGGACTAAGGGATCAAGCACACTTTCTTGTGCACTTGTCAAAGTCCACCACAAAAGATGGATAAGACTATTCGTCATGATTTACTAGGGTTTAGTAAATATGATTATACTTACAAGCTTAAGTATAATTCTGAAACATTGGAAAATTTTCAATGTATGACAGAACGAATAAGAAGAATCAAATTAGGCAGAAGGATAAAAGTTTCTCAAATCTGAAAAGATGGGAGAGTACTTTAGTATCATGTTTTAAGATCATCTTAATGATTTTGAGACCTTATCACAATTCATCCTCTAAGTGCATTCTGATAGTTAAGTAGAGGAGTTATGAATTGTTGAAATGGTTAAATCAAGAAAATGATTCATACTTCGTTCCAAAACACGTCTTAGAGTCATACTCCAAGACTGTAAGTTGAGTGACATATCTTAAAGAAAGGTTTAAAACACTTGTCAAATGTAAGAGTAAAAGTGTCATTCTCTTGTACATTTGAAATTGGTAAATTGTGATGTTTTGGATAAAACAAAGACCAACTTAGGCCAATTGTGTGAAGTGTTTGTCTTGATAAAGAATTCACACTATCTCTTGAATATTTGGCAAGATAGTCTAATATGTCAAGGAGACAGTGGGAGTCTAAAAGATCCTAAAAGGGTTTCAAGAAAGTAATCAAGAACAAAAACCTGTATTTCATCACTAGCACACAACTAGAGGTTTATAACCTATCGTGTTGACATTTATGTGCCCATTCAAGTTAAGTTGGATTTACATTGGAGTTCTACATGTTCTCAATTGTTTGCATAACTACTTGGAAGCAATGGCAGACCCTTGAGCTGCCAGGTGGCAAGAAGTATAGATTGCACAAATTCAATCCATATGAGTTAGGATTTGTCACTCACCTAGTCTTGTGATTATGGTTTGACAAATTCACGTGGATAAGAACACATATACCATAAAATCTAAGTGTCATAAGGTTTCTCTTCGATTCATGAAAATGATGGTAAGGAAACTCTTTCACTAAGTAGATTTTAAGTAGATAGCAATTGTGATATTTGCAGTTCTCAAAGTCGTTAGTAAAACAAATTCGATTAGGAGATCAACTTCCCAAAACTTTATGGACAGGGACAATAGTGACACAGGAAATCCAGAAAAGCATTCTCTTCCCAATGGAAAGGGATTGGCCATAGTCAACTTGGTTGACCAAATGGTAAAGAGAAAGACTAAGTCTGAGATAGTCCCATGTATTATTACCTAAGGGTCCATATGTTTCTATTGCCAAAGGAAGGGGCTTTGGTTACGAAGCTGCCAAACTTACCTAAGGATGGTAAAGTCAATAAGTTTGACTTTATTTCAGGTTAAGTCCATTGTCTAACTCTATTAAGTTCCTACTTGGAGATTCTTATTACATGATGTGGCTGGGTCACATGTTGATGTTTTAAGAATCAAAGAAAAGTAAAGAAACTTAAAGGAAGTATATGTTGATTCTGATCGCGAAGATGGATTTCAATCGTATGGTTCGGTGATCAGAATTTTGAGCAGGTTCATAAGAGTTATGATAGATTGCTTAGGAATAGATGACAACACGTTTTTATATACATTTGCATTGTAAAGATTAGTTTTTCCGCAAAGTTTTAAAATGAAAGAAAAGTTTTTAATTTTATTTATTTTAAAATGTCCTTACAATGGCATTTGTGGAAGGAAAAAAACGTTGTTGCTCATATGATTCCATTGATAGAAATATTGGAAATATGAATTTGATTTTTTCATTTGTGGTAGTGTCTAAATTTACCAAATAAGGAAAGATTCTCATCACCCAAGTTTCAACTGGACCGAAACTTGGAATTATGCAAGTTGTATAGTATGAGGAATGAGAACTTTCGAGCATTGGAAAAGTAAGACTAACTACTTGTTCACATGGATGTGTGAGTCAAGAGAAGGACTAAGGGATCAAGCACACTTTCTTGTGCACTTGTCAAAGTCCACCACAAAAGATGGATAAGACTATTCGTCATGATTTACTAGGGTTTAGTAAATATGATTATACTTACAAGCTTAAGTATAATTCTGAAACATTGGAAAATTTTCAATGTATGACAGAACGAATAAGAAGAATCAAATTAGGCAGAAGGATAAAAGTTTCTCAAATCTGAAAAGATGGGAGAGTACTTTAGTATCATGTTTTAAGATCATCTTAATGATTTTGAGACCTTATCACAATTCATCCTCTAAGTGCATTCTGATAGTTAAGTAGAGGAGTTATGAATTGTTGAAATGGTTAAATCAAGAAAATGATTCATACTTCGTTCCAAAACACGTCTTAGAGTCATACTCCAAGACTGTAAGTTGAGTGACATATCTTAAAGAAAGGTTTAAAACACTTGTCAAATGTAAGAGTAAAAGTGTCATTCTCTTGTACATTTGAAATTGGTAAATTGTGATGTTTTGGATAAAACAAAGACCAACTTAGGCCAATTGTGTGAAGTGTTTGTCTTGATAAAGAATTCACACTATCTCTTGAATATTTGGCAAGATAGTCTAATATGTCAAGGAGACAGTGGGAGTCTAAAAGATCCTAAAAGGGTTTCAAGAAAGTAATCAAGAACAAAAACCTGTATTTCATCACTAGCACACAACTAGAGGTTTATAACCTATCGTGTTGACATTTATGTGCCCATTGAAGTTAAGTTGGATTTACATTGGAGTTCTACATGTTCTCAATTGTTTGCATAACTACTTGGAAGCAATGGCAGACCCTTGAGCTGCCAGGTGGCAAGAAGTATAGATTGCACAAATTCAATCCATATGAGTTAGGATTTGTCACTCACCTAGTCTTGTGATTATGGTTTGACAAATTCACGTGGATAAGAACACATATACCATAAAATCTAAGTGTCATAAGGTTTCTCTTCGATTCATGAAAATGATGGTAAGGAAACTCTTTCACTAAGTAGATTTTAAGTAGATAGCAATTGTGATATTTGCAGTTCTCAAAGTCGTTAGTAAAACAAATTCGATTAGGAGATCAACTTCCCAAAACTTTATGGACAGGGACAATAGTGACACAGGAAATCCAGAAAAGCATTCTCTTCCCAATGGAAAGGGATTGGCCATAGTCAACTTGGTTGACCAAATGGTAAAGAGAAAGACTAAGTCTGAGATAGTCCCATGTATTATTACCTAAGGGTCCATATGTTTCTATTGCCAAAGGAAGGGGCTTTGGTTACGAAGCTGCCAAACTTACCTAAGGATGGTAAAGTCAATAAGTTTGACTTTATTTCAGGTTAAGTCCATTGTCTAACTCTATTAAGTTCCTACTTGGAGATTCTTATTACATGATGTAGCTGGGTCACATGTTGATGTTTTAAGAATCAAAGAAAAGTAAAGAAACTTAAAGGAAGTATATGTTGATTCTGATCGCGAAGATGGATTTCAATCGTATGGTTCGGTGATCAGAATTTTGAGCAGGTTCATAAGAGTTATGATAGATTGCTTAGGAATAGATGACAACAAGTTTTTATATACATTTGCATTGTAAAGATTAGTTTTTCCGCAAAGTTTTAAAATGAAAGAAAAGTTTTTAATTTTATTTATTTTAAAATGTCCTTACAATGGCATTTGTGGAAGGAAAAAAACGTTGTTGCTCATATGATTCCATTGATAGAAATATTGGAAATATGAATTTGATTTTTTCATTTGTGGTAGTGTCTAAATTTACCAAATAAGGAAAGATTCTCATCACCCAAGTTTCAACTGGACCGAAACTTGGAATTATGCAAGTTGTATAGTATGAGGAATGAGAACTTTCGAGCATTGGAAAATTAAGACTAACTACTTGTTCACATGGATGTGTGAGTCAAGAGAAGGATTAAGGGATCAAGCACAATTTCTTGTGCACTTGTCAAAGTCCACCACAAAAGATGGATAAGACTATTCGTCATGATTTACTAGGGTTTAGTAAATATGATTATACTTACAAGCTTAAGTATAATTCTGAAACATTGGAAAATTTTCAATGTATGACAGAACGAATAAGAAGAATCAAATTAGGCAGAAGGATAAAAGTTTCTCAAATCTGAAAAGATGGGAGAGTACTTTAGTATCATGTTTTAAGATCATCTTAATGATTTTGAGACCTTATCACAATTCATCCTCTAAGTGCATTCTGATAGTTAAGTAGAGGAGTTATGAATTGTTGAAATGGTTAAATCAAGAAAATGATTCATACTTCGTTCCAAAACACGTCTTAGAGTCATACTCCAAGACTGTAAGTTGAGTGACATATCTTAAAGAAAGGTTTAAAACACTTGTCAAATGTAAGAGTAAAAGTGTCATTCTCTTGTACATTTGAAATTGGTAAATTGTGATGTTTTGGATAAAACAAAGACCAACTTAGGCCAATTGTGTGAAGTGTTTGTCTTGATAAAGAATTCACACTATCTCTTGAATATTTGGCAAGATAGTCTAATATGTCAAGGAGACAGTGGGAGTCTAAAAGATCCTAAAAGGGTTTCAAGAAAGTAATCAAGAACAAAAACCTGTATTTCATCACTAGCACACAACTAGAGGTTTATAACCTATCGTGTTGACATTTATGTGCCCATTCAAGTTAAGTTGGATTTACATTGGAGTTCTACATGTTCTCAATTGTTTGCATAACTACTTGGAAGCAATGGCAGACCCTTGAGCTGCCAGGTGGCAAGAAGTATAGATTGCACAAATTCAATCCATATGAGTTAGGATTTGTCACTCACCTAGTCTTGTGATTATGGTTTGACAAATTCACGTGGATAAGAACACATATACCATAAAATCTAAGTGTCATAAGGTTTCTCTTCGATTCATGAAAATGATGGTAAGGAAACTCTTTCACTAAGTAGATTTTAAGTAGATAGCAATTGTGATATTTGCAGTTCTCAAAGTCGTTAGTAAAACAAATTCGATTAGGAGATCAACTTCCCAAAACTTTATGGACAGGGACAATAGTGACACAGGAAATCCAGAAAAGCATTCTCTTCCCAATGGAAAGGGATTGGCCATAGTCAACTTGGTTGACCAAATGGTAAAGAGAAAGACTAAGTCTGAGATAGTCCCATGTATTATTACCTAAGGGTCCATATGTTTCTATTGCCAAAGGAAGGGGCTTTGGTTACGAAGCTGCCAAACTTACCTAAGGATGGTAAAGTCAATAAGTTTGACTTTATTTCAGGTTAAGTCCATTGTCTAACTCTATTAAGTTCCTACTTGGAGATTCTTATTACATGATGTGGCTGGGTCACATGTTGATGTTTTAAGAATCAAAGAAAAGTAAAGAAACTTAAAGGAAGTATATGTTGATTCTGATCGCGAAGATGGATTTCAATCGTATGGTTCGGTGATCAGAATTTTGAGCAGGTTCATAAGAGTTATGATAGATTGCTTAGGAATAGATGACAACAAGTTTTTATATACATTTGCATTGTAAAGATTAGTTTTTCCGCAAAGTTTTAAAATGAAAGAAAAGTTTTTAATTTTATTTATTTTAAAATGTCCTTACAATGGCATTTGTGGAAGGAAAAAAACGTTGTTGCTCATATGATTCCATTGATAGAAATATTGGAAATATGAATTTGATTTTTTCATTTGTGGTAGTGTCTAAATTTACCAAATAAGGAAAGATTCTCATCACCCAAGTTTCAACTGGACCGAAACTTGGAATTATGCAAGTTGTATAGTATGAGGAATGAGAACTTTCGAGCATTGGAAAATTAAGACTAACTACTTGTTCACATGGATGTGTGAGTCAAGAGAAGGATTAAGGGATCAAGCACAATTTCTTGTGCACTTGTCAAAGTCCACCACAAAAGATGGATAAGACTATTCGTCATGATTTACTAGGGTTTAGTAAATATGATTATACTTACAAGCTTAAGTATAATTCTGAAACATTGGAAAATTTTCAATGTATGACAGAACGAATAAGAAGAATCAAATTAGGCAGAAGGATAAAAGTTTCTCAAATCTGAAAAGATGGGAGAGTACTTTAGTATCATGTTTTAAGATCATCTTAATGATTTTGAGACCTTATCACAATTCATCCTCTAAGTGCATTCTGATAGTTAAGTAGAGGAGTTATGAATTGTTGAAATGGTTAAATCAAGAAAATGATTCATACTTCGTTCCAAAACACGTCTTAGAGTCATACTCCAAGACTGTAAGTTGAGTGACATATCTTAAAGAAAGGTTTAAAACACTTGTCAAATGTAAGAGTAAAAGTGTCATTCTCTTGTACATTTGAAATTGGTAAATTGTGATGTTTTGGATAAAACAAAGACCAACTTAGGCCAATTGTGTGAAGTGTTTGTCTTGATAAAGAATTCACACTATCTCTTGAATATTTGGCAAGATAGTCTAATATGTCAAGGAGACAGTGGGAGTCTAAAAGATCCTAAAAGGGTTTCAAGAAAGTAATCAAGAACAAAAACCTGTATTTCATCACTAGCACACAACTAGAGGTTTATAACCTATCGTGTTGACATTTATGTGCCCATTCAAGTTAAGTTGGATTTACATTGGAGTTCTACATGTTCTCAATTGTTTGCATAACTACTTGGAAGCAATGGCAGACCCTTGAGCTGCCAGGTGGCAAGAAGTATAGATTGCACAAATTCAATCCATATGAGTTAGGATTTGTCACTCACCTAGTCTTGTGATTATGGTTTGACAAATTCACGTGGATAAGAACACATATACCATAAAATCTAAGTGTCATAAGGTTTCTCTTCGATTCATGAAAATGATGGTAAGGAAACTCTTTCACTAAGTAGATTTTAAGTAGATAGCAATTGTGATATTTGCAGTTCTCAAAGTCGTTAGTAAAACAAATTCGATTAGGAGATCAACTTCCCAAAACTTTATGGACAGGGACAATAGTGACACAGGAAATCCAGAAAAGCATTCTCTTCCCAATGGAAAGGGATTGGCCATAGTCAACTTGGTTGACCAAATGGTAAAGAGAAAGACTAAGTCTGAGATAGTCCCATGTATTATTACCTAAGGGTCCATATGTTTCTATTGCCAAAGGAAGGGGCTTTGGTTACGAAGCTGCCAAACTTACCTAAGGATGGTAAAGTCAATAAGTTTGACTTTATTTCAGGTTAAGTCCATTGTCTAACTCTATTAAGTTCCTACTTGGAGATTCTTATTACATGATGTAGCTGGGTCACATGTTGATGTTTTAAGAATCAAAGAAAAGTAAAGAAACTTAAAGGAAGTATATGTTGATTCTGATCGCGAAGATGGATTTCAATCGTATGGTTCGGTGATCAGAATTTTGAGCAGGTTCATAAGAGTTATGATAGATTGCTTAGGAATAGATGACAACAAGTTTTTATATACATTTGCATTGTAAAGATTAGTTTTTCCGCAAAGTTTTAAAATGAAAGAAAAGTTTTTAATTTTATTTATTTTAAAATGTCCTTACAATGGCATTTGTGGAAGGAAAAAAACGTTGTTGCTCATATGATTCCATTGATAGAAATATTGGAAATATGAATTTGATTTTTTCATTTGTGGTAGTGTCTAAATTTACCAAATAAGGAAAGATTCTCATCACCCAAGTTTCAACTGGTCCGAAACTTGGAATTATGCAAGTTGTATAGTATGAGGAATGAGAACTTTCGAGCATTGGAAAATTAAGACTAACTACTTGTTCATATGGATGTGTGAGTCAAGAGAAGGACTAAGGGATCAAGCACAATTTCTTGTGCACTTGTCAAAGTCCACCACAAAAGATGGATAAGACTATTCGTCATGATTTACTAGGGTTTAGTAAATATGATTATACTTACAAGCTTAAGTATAATTCTGAAACATTGGAAAATTTTCAATGTATGACAGAACGAATAAGAAGAATCAAATTAGGCAGAAGGATAAAAGTTTCTCAAATCTGAAAAGATGGGAGAGTACTTTAGTATCATGTTTTAAGATCATCTTAATGATTTTGAGACCTTATCACAATTCATCCTCTAAGTGCATTCTGATAGTTAAGTAGAGGAGTTATGAATTGTTGAAATGGTTAAATCAAGAAAATGATTCATACTTCGTTCCAAAACACGTCTTAGAGTCATACTCCAAGACTGTAAGTTGAGTGACATATCTTAAAGAAAGGTTTAAAACACTTGTCAAATGTAAGAGTAAAAGTGTCATTCTCTTGTACATTTGAAATTGGTAAATTGTGATGTTTTGGATAAAACAAAGACCAACTTAGGCCAATTGTGTGAAGTGTTTGTCTTGATAAAGAATTCACACTATCTCTTGAATATTTGGCAAGATAGTCTAATATGTCAAGGAGACAGTGGGAGTCTAAAAGATCCTAAAAGGGTTTCAAGAAAGTAATCAAGAACAAAAACCTGTATTTCATCACTAGCACACAACTAGAGGTTTATAACCTATCGTGTTGACATTTATGTGCCCATTCAAGTTAAGTTGGATTTACATTGGAGTTCTACATGTTCTCAATTGTTTGCATAACTACTTGGAAGCAATGGCAGACCCTTGAGCTGCCAGGTGGCAAGAAGTATAGATTGCACAAATTCAATCCATATGAGTTAGGATTTGTCACTCACCTAGTCTTGTGATTATGGTTTGACAAATTCACGTGGATAAGAACACATATACCATAAAATCTAAGTGTCATAAGGTTTCTCTTCGATTCATGAAAATGATGGTAAGGAAACTCTTTCACTAAGTAGATTTTAAGTAGATAGCAATTGTGATATTTGCAGTTCTCAAAGTCGTTAGTGGAGCGTGCGTGGTTAACCGGCACACTAACATTAACTTATGAGAAATGGAAAAAGGTCTAAACAATTTAGACTATGATTACGGCATCCCTTTTCATAGTTCTGAAATTGTTTAGACACACTTGTGAGCTATCTAAGAGAGGTGTATAATTTTGATAAAGTCTTATCAAGGCAATCTAGTATCAGAAATCTGAACTTTGGTAAGAAAGTCAATAAAGCATTGTTTTTCCTAGAAGTTCAGCTGATTTCTGAGTACATGTCAAAGCTAGTGGGAGCATAAGCGTTATGCTAATAATTTGCAAGTTAGCAATGTTAATTATAGAAAACAAAAGGTCTGAATTGTGAAAAAGTTATTTTTCTATAATTAAGGGAGAGAAAATTATACTTCATCTCAAATCTAAAAGCCTACATTGAGGTTTTAATCGTATTTAGTCAAATATATATACGAATTTCATGTTGGAATGGCTCAACATAAGGTAATTCTATATATGGGTTCATTATTTGCATTCTAAAATTCAATTATGATTATGACATCCCTTTTTCATAATCTGAATTATGAGAACTTGGAAAATAGAAATGGAAATATTATAGCAAAAGACTGGTTCAGTCTTTATGTGAGACATCATGAATCGTGTCCCATATGCTTCGGATATTAGATCGATTACATGTGCTATATTCATCCTTTCT
Organism: Lactuca sativa; assembly: GCF_002870075.4. Classification (NCBI taxonomy): domain Eukaryota; kingdom Viridiplantae; phylum Streptophyta; class Magnoliopsida; order Asterales; family Asteraceae; genus Lactuca; species Lactuca sativa. The sequence continues at coordinate 217,265,607 of NC_056624.2, forward strand.
AAAATTTTCCAAATGCCTGGGGCATGAAGAAGGAAAAAGGTCTAGAATTGGATATGACTAAAATGATTAAGCAATTGTTGAGGACAATTTAAGGTTTACCAAAGATTGGTTGCTCAAGGACATTTGGAAGTATAGTGTTAATTCTGGAAGGACCATATTGACATAATCTGTAAGGAGGCAACTCCTGTTCAGAAGTGATAGTCAAAATGGAATATGGAAATGTTTCAAAGTTAGAAAGTATTCAATCTGTAAGATTAGGAAACTTAATGCAAGAAGGATGTTTCCAAGTAGTTGATCTCCTTTGGAATACTCTGTAATGATTGTTGCCAAGTCTTTGTGAATTTGTGCATAATTATTACAAGAGGATCAATGCATATCAGTTTAGAATCTAACAGATTTCAGTAAAGGGCATAAATTTGGAATTCTTACATTTGCAGTAAGGAATTAGGACTGTGAAATGAGAATCATTGGAGTTATGTTTAACTGGTCTATTTTGCAAAGTAAAGATCATAGACAAACATAGTATGCATACTTTGTGTGTGGCATGACTAGTGTTTAGAAAACATAGTGTACATGCTTGGAGCATGGTACAACTAGTGTTTTAATTCAAGTATAAAGTTGATAAAACCGAAACAATGAATAATGAGTAATCAATATGGTGATAAATAGAAAGTGTTTTATTTATATTCATAGGTTTTGATACCATATTATATTCATTTATTCTTGTGTTTCACTTTGCATGTTTTGACTTCCATAATAACTAGGTTATTCTTCCGGAATGAGTAAGTTACTCAAACCATCCACAATCGGTCATATGTTGCAAGTAGATATGAATCAAGATTGTCATGGGTTGGCTTATAGAGGTCCAAGTTGGTGGACAAAGTTGTGCTACAACACTCATGAGTGCTCATAAGTTCTGAGTATTTGATTCAACCCGCGCTCATTTGAATCACTTCATGGATTTTATCACGAGTGATCATGAGACGATAATATCTTATATTCTTCAAACCTAGAGATATGATTTGTTACTATGAGTTGATAGTACATTGATTACACGAAAACGCATTGGTAACTCGATGTTATAAAATGTGCCTTTGTGTATTATTCAACAAGTAGTAGAACAAGCCATATGAGTCGAAGTTTATCCATTCCTTTTACCTTCGGGATAAAAGTGATATATGTGGGCCCCTCGATGATTTAATGATGACACATGTGAGTGCTTGGCCAAGCCAGGACTGATTTGATTTGTTCAATCAGTCAGTCGTCATGAATCAGAAATCGGGAAACAACAAATGGACAGAGAGAATGATTATAATCCATGTCTCAGTCCATATGATATCTAGAATAGAGGAATATATGATCCCTTATCTAATGGACAAGTTCGTTGACAAGATCAGTGTTCGACAGCGGCTTTAAGAGCTACGATTGCCAGTTAGGTTTTGAAGTCATACTCAATAATAGTTTTAGACTTATCCAAGTAGGAGACTATTGGATTAATGTCTGAGTCCATAACTATATTTGGTATGTACTTGACCCGACCTGACATGGTCCATTTGGGTTGCACTTCACCGACACAATTTATATGGATAGTCTTTTGAGAATAGTATATTTATGATTTATATTAATATATTATAAGTTCTAATATATTAATATATAATAATATTATTTAATTAGTATTGATCAAGAATTAATTTATAATTAATTAAGTGATTAAAATGAACTAATTAAATATGGACTCTTATATATATATGGAATGCGCCAAGTTCATTTAGGTTGGGCTAAACTTTCATGGATAGTCCATGGAGTGTTTAACCCATGGATCATATGAAATGAAAGGTCATGGGTTTAACCCTAGTCTCCATACTATATAAAGATGTCCTTGGTTGGTGAAATTTGCACTAGGGTGGATACACTAAGAGGGCTAGCCGATTTCACTAGAGAGAACCAAGTATCCATATTCTCTAAAGTCTTCCAAGGTGTTTTGGTGATTTTTGATTCCACTTGAGGCTTCCACACTATTGGGGCTAAGCACTTAAATCTTGAAGACATCAAGCTACATCAAAAGGTATGTCATCTAACTAGTATGCTAGTTAGGATTAAAGCCTTGGAAAGTTCTTATTTGCATGTATAATAGAGAAAACATAGATCCAAGGTTTATAGGGTTGCATGTACACCATATGAGTGTTAGAATGCTCAAAACCCAACAAACCTAACCCAATATTAAGCACTAAAGAGTAAACTCCAATCTTGGTGACAGGTGACACTTTGCTATTCCCCATGATCAAGTTTATATTCATATGCTCTACATCCCTAAATCCTGTTAAACCCTGCAAATAAGAACAAATGTGAAAACCACATCATATATCGAGGACCCAAGACATAGCATGTGATGAGTTGTTAGAATGAATAGTATAAATACATGCGAATGACGGATTTATCTTCCCATCCTTGATATCTTGCAAGTACTTCGGGCAACTTCTTTTCCAATGCCCTTTCTCTTGGCAGTAGTAGCACCTTGTATCCTTCAGGATGGAGGAGGGTGTAGTGGGACCAGCCTTGGTACCATTAGAAGAGGTACCATCATGGGACTTTCCCTTGTGGCTCTTAGAAGGAGCCTTCCTCTTCTTACCCTTCCCTTGCCCAATAGCCAATATGGGGGCAGTAGCAGCAGGAGTTGATGGAACGGATTTGTCTTTTAGACTACTCTTAACAGTCCTTAGCAGGCCTTAAAGCTTGCTTAGAGTGACATCCTCCTTGTTCATGTGGTAGGTCATAAAAAACTGGTTGTAACAAGGAGGTAAGGAGTGTAGAATGCTATCTATGGATAGCTCCTCATCGAAGTTACCATTTAACTTCAGCAAGCGGTCCATGTATCTCTGCATTTTCTACAGGTGGGTCGTGATGGACTCCACATCCTTCATCTTGGTAGTGATCATCGCTGCAACGATCTCGTACCTTTCCTGCGTTGCGCTTTGATGGTACCTATCTATCAAATCTTGATGCATTTAGAATGATATCTATGGCTAGCTCCTCATCGAAGTTACCATTTAACTTCAGCAAGTGGTCCACATATCTCTGAATTTTCTACAGATGGGTCGTGATGGACTCCCCATCCTTCATGTTAGTAGTGATCATTGCAGCAATAATCTTGTACCTTTCCTTCCTCGCGCTTTGATGGTACCTATATATCAATTCTTGATGCATCTTGTAGGTGTAGTAGTCCTTGTAGGACTTTTGGAGTTCAGCAGTCATTGTCGTGAGCATGATGTAATGAACTTTTGTAGCATCTCGCTCGTGAGCTTTGAACGCAACAATCTCTTTGTGAGTAGCAGTGTTGGTGTCAACCTCCTTCAGCTCATTATCGAGAACATAATCCTTGTCCTCATAGCATGTGACCATGCGGATATTACGGATCCAATCATTGAAATTGGTCCCGTCAAAAATCACCCTCCCACACGAATTCATGAGTGAGAATGAGCCAACAAGGGTTAAGCAAGAAGCATTACTTTTTGAAGTAGACATCTGAAAAAGAAAAGAGAAAAAGTTTAGATTAGATAATAATCCTCAATTAAACACCCAAATGAGAAATTAGGTCTTGGATCCAACAACATTATTTACAATTTAGAAGAAGGATGTTGTAATCTAAATTGTAAATAATTTGAAGGTAGGTAAATGACGATTTACCAATTTCCACCATGAAAAACGAAAAGGAAAATATGTTTTAAATGAATTGAAATTCCTAGATTCTTTTGAGATTCATTGAACTTTTAAATGGCATGTTTAAATCTCGATATGTCCTTCAAGTTTATGACTGGGATACCATGGATCACAAACAATGTGTGAATAACCATGCAAATGTACTTGGTACTCTCGATGTTACCAATCACCTAATCAATGTGTCGGTTAGCCACACATACTCCATTGATCTATGAAAAACATTAAGCTACCCTTTTCCACCTTTGCTAGTCCCAAATTAGTGTGCTGGTTATCCACGCACGCTCCACTAATGGCTTGTCAGGGTGCAAAGTGTAATTTCATGGAATAGCATCATTTCATATTTTTCCTAAAGTATCTACGATTAGGAATTTTATAAAAACATTTAGTGCTTTATTAATCATTATAATTTTAATGAGGAATTAGTTGTCCTATCCTACCCGTTAGGCTAACGACCCTCTACCAATCAAGAAAGCGATGAGTGAGAATTGACACCCATTAAACTGTCATTTTATATGCAGCAACCTGATACCCCCTTATAGATTGGCTTCGTGAATGAGGTCTACTAACGATAAGACTAGCTTAATTTTATACATATATATTATTAATCTTATAATATTATAATAGTATAAGGCTTGAATTTTGAACTTGTAAAATTCTAGGGTTTAGAATTTAAATATTTCAAAATTAAACTTTTAATCAAAAATTTAAATTCCAAAACTTGAGGGCAAGTTCTAAAACTTTTCAAAACATCTTTTAGATCATATTTGAAAAAATATTAATTAATCATATCATTAATATTTATCACATAATTTGACCTAATCTATTTTCTTTACAAGATAATTCAAATAAAAAATACAAATAATTAGATTTATCTTATAAAACAAGTAATTATATTATTTATGACAATTATCCTTCAATTGAATTAGGATAATCATTACCATCTTGGAAAATTTGAGTTTTATTAGTCAATATCCTTATTGGTAATTATTCCAATTCAATTTTAGTCAAAATCCCGAAAAATCAGCCACCAGACGAGCTAACTCGCCGAGTAGCCCTAACTCGTCGAGTTCATCTAATGACTCGACGAGTCCGTCAGTCAGAGGCAGGGTTTTTTGACTTTTGAGCTTAAACAAATTATCTATGCATCAAATACAAAAGAGAAACGATCAAGGCTCTGATATCACTGTTGGGTTATGATCAAAACGACATTCCTATGATGTTCATGAAAACCCTAATGCTTGGATCTAGTTTTTCTATTTTTACATGCTACAATTTTCCAAGACTTGCAAACCCTAATTTAGCATACAGCAAAACGAAATTAACATCTAATAAAAAAGTTAGAAAGTTACCTTTGATTGTTGCTTGAAAATCTTGAGCTTTTGAGAACCTTAGCACCTCAAATGATGTGTCTCTAATAGATCACAAACACCAAAGCAAGTTGGACAATGCTAGAGAATACTAAATGATCTCTTTTTCCAATGGCCTAAGGTGTCCGGAATGCTCCCACCCAATGGATTTTTGGTTGCAAAGAACACTTCCATCGCTGGTATATTCCCCAAGACAAGAGGGATTCCACATGTTAAGTTATTGCTAGCAAATAGAAAATTAGTAAGTTTTGAGAGAAAACTGATATCTTTTGGTATGCTTCCAACTAGCTTGTTATCATGGAGTCCAAGCTTTTCCATATCAGAACACCCAGACAAGTTACTTGGAATGACTCCGATGAATTTGTTATAGCCAAGATCGAGGACACGTAGCCTAGATAGACGACCCAATTCATGAGGGATTGTACCTTGAAAGTTGTTGTTCCAGAGACTAAGACAAACGAAGGAAGCTGAGGTTTCCTACATGAGGAGACAACAAGCCTTCTAGCCCTTGTGAAATCATTCGTAGAGCAGTGACTCTTCTGTGGCGCTTCCCATATGAAACACCACTCCAATCACAAAAATGCAAGGAAGCATTCCATAAGCTTAATGGATCATTGATGATCATGGACTTGAAATGCAGCAACGCATGATAATCGGTCTCATTCCCGCCATAGGAAGTAGAGATGATGGGGGTAATCAGAAATATAACAAGAATAGAAAAGAGGAAATCAATACGAGAGAAAGATGATAATGAAATTGGTTGCTTTGAGTTCATTTTTTGGAACTAAACTTAGGATTCCAAACGATAGTATCTTACTTTTTGATTTAACTTGTTACATTTAAGACCCTATTAATAGCAATGATCCTTAATGATGATATGTTTGTAGTCATTTATCCAACCATTGATTTTTCAAACCTAGAGACAATCATTTTTTTTCTTTCTAAACAGCAGTAACTTTAGTAAAATAAAACAACCACCTGAAATTAAAACCGAGAAACAATAATGGACAATTAACAGCACTTCCAGATCAGAGACAATCATATGAGAACCTTAAATCCAACCATTGATTTTTTGAAACCCAGGGACGATCATTTTTTATTATTTTATTTTTCTAAACAGCAATAACTTTAAGAGTTATCTTTTATGTTTGACCTTAAAACGTTTTTTCTCATGACTTACAAAGCCAACAATAAGTCTTTGATTATTTACTTACTAGGTGTAAGACCCGTGTATTACACGGGTTGATTAAATAAAATTTGCGTATGAAAGTAAATATTAATTATTTTTTAAAGTAATATTTTGAAATAATTCAAACAAAATGATGAATAATGAATAAGCAAGTAATTCAAAACTAATTCAAGTTGAGATGTTATAGAATCAAAACTAATTTAACGAAACGATAAAGTTACCTTTATCTATTAAATACATGTAATTATATAATATGATATTTTTGAAAAATCATAATTATTGTCATCTTCTTAGAAAACTTTATCAAATTGAAAACTAATTCAAGTTGAGATTTTATAGAATTAAGAACTAATTTAACTTGAAAAACTCAGTAAATTACTGTATAAATTACCAAAAAATCAATTATTAACCTCAATTTTTAAAAGTACAGAAAACCTTAAATGCTATCGCAATAATGACACCATGCAAATTGTCGGAATAGGACCGAAACCAAAAGATTCCGGCTAGATCTTCCTGGATTTGAAAACATAACTCTTTCATGGCCATGTAACTCACCGGAATTCTTCTTTTTTTTCTCTCTCTCTCTCTCTCTCTCTCTCTCTCTCACACACACACACGCATCGCTGAAGCCAGGTAATAGCATTGTGTTTGTTTTTCATGCTCTTATCCCCGCTAGAGTCAAGATACACATAAATCTCCAAATTCTCTCTTTTTATGATGTAACTATAAGCTAAAACACTCTCCTACTCTAGTTTGTAACTTTGTATGTATAAACATTAATGGTGATAAGCCTCGTAAGTAGTTAAAATAAAACTTTAGAACAAATAATATACCTGTGTATGTGTAGGCCTATAGGCATTAAAGCGGCAGAAGTAAACAAAAAGTAAAATAGCATATTTAAATATTATTTTTGGGTCTCAACAATCAGTATATTACAAATTACAAACTAATTAATTCTTCATTTACTTTTAATAGACCGTATTTAAGAGATTAGCATTATATCAATTATTTTATTTTAAGCATCCATATTTTAAGTTAATTTCGAAGATTTAACGAATCATATTTGGAATAGATTAGATTTATGTTGATTGTGGAGTTGTAAAGAAATTGTTAATTTATCTCTATTTTATTTAGAGTACTCGTTTTGTTTGAAAATATATATTTATTGGTTTTTATTTTGTTATTTATCAATGTTAGCTATATTCTCATGTTTTTCTACACCAAATTAAATAAAATAGTTATATGTTAATTTAGTTCAAGTCAATTTATTTAAAGGTTTTAGCTTCGCCCCCTGTAGGAACAAAATCCTTAAAAAATAAAAGGCAATTTAGTGACTTACATGCTCATGAAAAATATGAAAAAATGAATATGTTGTACCACGGGACCAAAATGCCCCTTTCATCCAAAAAGTTCCAAAATCATATCACCCCAATTTGAACTTCCAAAAAAGCAATTTCCTAAAAAAATCTTGTTTGAATACATACCCAATTATCCCATTAAAAACACAATTTCCAGTTGTACATATCGTAATAGCAAAGTACATTGCTATCACCCTAATAACTTCAAACCATATTATTTTATCCTTCGGCCCATTAAAATCAATAATTCTAGTATGAATATCATTTTATACAAATAAACCCAAAGTTTTAGAAATTTCATGAATTATAATTAATTTTTCATGTTATACTTATTTATGACCAAAATTCCCTTAACCTTTATATACCCTACGACAACATAACCTTCATGGTTATTTAGAAGGTAACAACATTCCAACAGCATTCCAGATCCTGGTATAAGCTTAGCTTTTAACACCTTTAAAGTTGGTTCTGATATGTTTTCTCCAAATTTCCTGAGTAGTAATATTGAATAACAGGTTAGTATTAATTTGAATCAAAAGAAAAAATAATGATAAGAAAAAAAGGGTTAAATCTACATAAAAAATGAATATAAAAGTGGGGTCAAGAAGGGAGTTGGTTCTTAAAGAAAATGAAAAAAGGAAATAGAATTATTACATACCTGTTCAGCTAAAAGATTGAATATTCTTATCGCCATCTAAAAATATCACAAAGAAAAAAGAAGGGGAATGAGGAGGCAAAAAATAGAAATATAAAAAAAAAAAGTTGATAAACCTTGGATGGAGGAAGGAATGAACAGGTGGAAATCAATAGATGATAAAGCCTTTTTGTCATATAAAACAAATACAAACACATTGTAAATTAAACAAATCGATATATAAGAATTAAAACACATAGTCATCAATAAAGGAAAAATGTGTTTTTTATAGTACACTAGTTTATAACCCGTAGGAACCACGGTTACAAAATTAATTAAAATTTTATTTTAAAAATTCAAAATTGTTAATCTATTATTTTAAATAAATTATCAATTAAGAGATATTTTTATTAGTTATGTAAAATTATATTCGTTGATTCAAATAAATATGTGAAATTAATTTTCAATTTATATTAGACAATTTTTATTTGTGAATTAATGTAAACAATAATACGAAATTTAAAATCAAAAATAAAAAATAAATTTGACAAATAACATCATATTAATTAGGAGGTCTAATAAATTTAAAATGGAGAATTAATTGATTGACAAGTGGCATCACATTAATTAGGATGTCTAATATGATGACACATGACAAAACAACTACTTTTTTATTAGTATAGGGATGTATGTAATTTCAAAACCTTACATTGTAGACAATAGGTATTCCCAAAATGTATGACAAAGTGATTGATAAGCTTATAGCCAAACTCAGTTGCATCTCAAATTGGGCTGAATTGGTGAATCCCTTGTACCACGATGACTTTGACAAACTCCACATACTTCCTCATATGTTTCTCATCATTCAAACCCTTAAAGGTTGTAGTAGTAAAAAAAACATTATGTATTTTAAAACCAAATTTAGAGAATAATTTTTTTTTCCAAATATTGACTTATCATAAATTTTGGTATTTTCAAATGACTAAAATTTGGAATTTTCAAATGATAGTCTCATTAGTCAAACTAATTACCTGTTTATTCTTACCTATTCAAATTTATCCTATTAAAAATTTTAATCTCAGAGACAATCAAATACAATACAAATCTCTAAAAAACATATGATGTATACCTGGAGCACCATTACTTGGGTTGACAATGTTGTTACCTTTTATTGAAGAGATGCCACTACACCGATGGTTAGGTTATAAACTATGACTGAAAAAAATACATAACTTAATCAAAATGATAAGGATTAAGTAAATGTAATTTTGATATTAACATGGAACAACCGAAGGTAAGTTAGATGGATTATAAATCGAAGTAAGCATTCACTATAACTGATTATCCAAAATCAAAAAAAAAATGATTCAACTAACTGATACCCCAAATTATAAAAGGAAAAAATATTCTATTACCGTAGGGCACAAAACTTGAAATGTAAAAGAGATTAGTAAACTGTGAATATTGCAGGACCAAAAAGAAGAAACTGAACAAACCTGCATAGTAGTGATGAAAACCTGAAAACCCTAAATGCTTGGAATTTGCAATTGTTGAAGGGGGATGGTAGAATTAGAAAACCTAAATCTCAAACCTCATGATTTCTAGAGACAAAAGAATAAGGATTAACAACAACGAACAATCAAAATCTTACCTCATTCCGAAGGAGAATTCTTGAGCGAGGGTGGTAAAATAAGAAACCCGATTGAAAGAATGATGGAGGGGAGATGGTGGTGGTAGAGATGACAAACGCGAAGTTTTGTTGAAAGAGAGATTTTTGAAAACCTAATCACATTCCATATACAATTTCATCAGCAAAACTGATTCGGCTCAAGTTCTTAGTAGTCTTTATTATAGAGAGAAACGGAGAGATAAAAAAATGAAATGATTTATTGCTGATTTACAGGGATTCCGTTTGAACTTTGAATTTGATTCGAGTAGAGGAGGAGGAAATTGAATAGCAGAGAAAGCGAAAGGGGGTAATATCGGAAACTCACTTAGATGGTATTGGCGGGATAAATCGATTGGGAGGGGCTAAAAGAATGTCACCTGTCAAAATTGCTCTTATTTATTAGAATAGAGGATATCCCTAGAGTCTCCCCGACCAAAACAGAAATAACATTGGTGTGATATTAATTACCTTGTCAAACTACATAAAAACACAATATTATCATATGACTCTTTTGATTAATAACGTTTTATTTTATACTCAAATCTTATTTTGATTTAATTTACATAATTGTTAGATATTCTATATAAAAATATAAAGAAGTTCAATTACCAAAAACACATGATTAAAAATCTCATGGAATATATTACTAAATATAATTTGAATATCATTGATTGTTCTTATTAGCATCTCCATTGAGAGCTCTTTTAGAGCTTATTACTTTTAATTTATCTATATTGAGCACTTATTGTTATTGGAGTGCATAGTTTTTTTTTTATTATTTTTATTGACCATTCAATATATATTTAATGGTGAATATAATTTAACTTTTTGTACATATAACCCTTTATCTTGTAATCATATTTTATTTTATCTCTTAATTATATTTTAGTTTTTAATTTATGTATTTTCTATCAAAAATTAATAACATTTTATTTATGAAATATAAATTTAGAATGATAATATTTATTAGAATATTTTGTATCAAAATATGATGTGTGCTTAAAAATAACAAATTAAATGTATGGTTTATATAGAACATTTTAAATAAATAATCATAGATTAGTTAAATTTAAAGAAAAAGCTATGAGAAGAAGTTAACAATTAGAGAAGTCATTTAAATAGAGGTTAAAATTAATGAATGATGAGGTGACAATAATAATAATTAATAAGTCATGGTATAGGGTAGGGGTGTTCAAAACCGGATATCCGAATTTCGGATATCCGAAAATTCGGATAGTTGATTATTGATATCTGAATCCGTATCCGATATTTCGGATATGGATTCGGATATTAAACCGGATATCCGAATTTCATTAGTTTTAAATAAAGAAAATAAACCCTCCAAGAACAAGAACGTTTCCGTGCATTTGTTAGGTATAATAAGACTTCATTTGGTCCGGTTAAATGCAAGTTACCTCATGATACTTGCAGATCTTGAGAAATCAAACTCAAATTACTAAAATTAACATAAAAAAAGTAATATTTATACCATCCTCACTTTGCGTACCAAGTAAAAATGTTAATAATTTGTCTTTTTGAATTTCAAATGAAAAAACCCCATGCACTAAAATTATTTTTAATAATTTTTTATATTATATATTTCGGATTTTGGATATCCGAAATATCCGAAATTTTCACATTTTAATATCTGTATTCGAATCTGAATTTCGGATATCCGATTTTTCGAGTATTTTCGGATCGGATTTTTAGATTTTTTGGATCGGATGTTCGGATGCGGATATTTTTGACCACCCCTAGTATAGGGTAACAATTGGAGATGCTATTAATACTCCGCCCTATGATTTGTATATAATATTTAATATTTGTATAGGCTTTTATGTCTAATCATCTTAACGTAATCATATTCATTATCTACTTACCACTCACAACACATTCTATATATATATATATATATATATATATATATATATATATATATATATATATATATATATATATATATATATATATATATATATATATATATATATATATATATATAAAAGAGGGGTATGAAAAGAATAATATCCTATTTACATTGTAGAGTCTTAATCCAATGAATTATTTCACATATTTGATGTATGACTTAACTTGCCAACAACATATTTTTACCATAATTGGTTAAATCGGTATCAAGTGCTATTAAATCAACTTGCTAAATGCTAACCATTTTGGGTTGAGATCAAAAAAATCCAATCAATATGATATTTTTCTATATAAATTAAAGAATTTTATAAACTTTATTTACTTTTTTCTACTAGCTTTCAACAGAATGACGTCCTCATGAGAGATAATTTCCACAAGATTTGTAAGTTGACAAGAGAACTACTTTCCGCATTTAATTTCAAAATATGTATTCATTTCACATTAAAAGACATGCAACAAGTTTCCACACCCCTTTTTGAATATAGATACAACAAATTATATGATCTTAGTGACACCACTGGTCGTCATACTCAACAACTATGACTTTTACAACTTATCTACCCTACAACGGCAACATATCGTCTTTAAAAAGTAAAGCTTTTAGAACTTTTAAGTAGTCCTTAAAGGGTCTGAACCACCTTTCCTGTAATGGGTTTACCTTAAGTTATTTGAACCCTACATTTTGTGGAATTAAGGCTCGATGTCCTATCAGAACTCCAATATAGAAGAATTTGTTTTATTTATTTTATTTTTTTGGTTTTTAAAGCATTTTTACTTTAAACAATGTAAGTTATGTTCCACTAAAAAATAAGCAATAATACAATAAGGATAGTGCGAGTAGATAACTAAATCAATGGACTCAACAAAGGAATTGAATACTATTAACTTGGTTTCACACCACCTCTTTACGTATAGACTTCAAGAATACCCAAAAAAAAAATTGTATCCTTCTATAAACACAAGGTCTTTAGTTGGTTGTTACATAATAAATATGAAACATCCCTCACATGATCCTTCCATAATCAGATAAAGGGTTTGTTAGACCTATAGATCAAGGTATAATACATCCATAAGGCTAACAGTGTGTTAGCTTTGACTAACAATCAACTTTCAAAACTGTCAATTTTAGATTTAAATCTTTTTTTCATATATATGAAGTCTTCAACTTTTATTTATCGTGAATTTTTTAAATGGTCCCTTATTTTATAAAAGTCTTATGGTCATCCTCTCCAAAAGGAATCCTCATGTAAAATATGATCTGCTGTATAAGAAAATACTATATCGTGGTATAGTCTCCTCCTTGAGGAATGATACTTTGAGCATTCATTTTTTGGAATTGACATGCACAAACGACCAAATGTATTTCATCCACACATTTCATATTTGTTTTGGCCAATACAAATTGATAACAAACATTTTATATTATCACAGTTACAGGCTACAAATATAAAACATTGATCGCATTTACACCCAATAAGGCAACCAAATGTGTAGATCTAATAAAAACAAATACGACCAATGTTTGTAATGGCATAAGTAACAGGAGAGAAGATGACATGTCATATGTTGCGATGGCAGTTACACCGTGCCTATGAACAAATTAACTAAGAAAGAGTCCTTTATTTCTATTCACATAAGTAACAGGAGAGAAGATGGCATGTTAGATATTTTGAAGCATTTCCAAAATATGCTGCAATTCATGAACAACATTTTTGATGTGCATCCGTTGTGGTGGGGAATCCAGGGAGCATGATACTCCGATCTTGACAGTTAAAGCCATACATTTCTCTACTTTCTTTGAATATGCTAACGTAGATTGTGTAGCAATAGCATCCTCTTGAAGAAAATTCAGAAGTTCATCATCAATAACATCGTTTACGTGGTCTGGCATGCCCATGTGTGCAAACTTATGAAGGCTAAGGCCTTTGTTAAAGATGCCGTCTGTAGGCCTCTTCCCAGTTATCACCTCCAACAATAGTATTCCAAAACTGTAGACATCCCCACTACTTGTCATCTCACTCCCGACACCATACTCTGCAAATTAATTGTAAGAAAGTACTTTAGAAAAAGGTAATATACTGCAGTAAATATTGGCATGTAGGAATACGTGAACTTAATTTGCCTGGAGGTGCATATCCAATTGTTCCTTTAATGCCACTTGTACTGTTTTTGTTTGAATTTGTTCCATGAAATTGTGCTAAGCCAAAGTCTCCAACATGGGCCACCATATCATCATCCAACAGAATGTTGCTTGGCTTCAGGTCACAGTGAATGATGGCTGGTAGACAGTGATTGTGAAGATAATCAAGTGCACATGCGACATCAAGAAGGATATTTATTCTTTGAAGAAGGCTGAGTCTGGAATTACTTGCACTTGAGTGCAACCAATCATGTAAACTCCCATTGGGCATGAACTCGTATACCAAAGCTTCGAAGTCATTTCCATGGTAGTCAACACTTGAACATGAAGTTATTATCTTAACCAGATTCCGGTGTCGAATACTCCGCCACACTTCACACTCTGCTATAAAGCTTTTGTGAGCACCTCGGTTTTGAAGATGTAGAACTTTCACTGCAACAATTATATCATCATGATCATCAAGGATTCCTTTGTAAACAGAGCTGAACCCACCCTCGCCGATCAAATTGGCTTCGCAGAATCCATTGGTAGCCTTGAGAAGTTGACCATATGATACTTTCAAGAATTGTTCGTCCCTCGATGCTGGATACGCTTGGCCCTTCCTTTTCTTACACAAAGCATACACTAAACACAATACAGTGAAAATGATGGATGTAGTAAGAATGACTATTACAAATAAAGGAAGCCTTTTTTTATGTTTTTCCATCTCCTTGCATTTGGGTAGCCCAAGTTCAGCCAGGCCACCGCAAAGCCTACTATTCCCCAAAACAGAGAATGAACTTCCATTTGCAAACACTCCTATCACAGGTACTTTACCCTCAAAATTGTTAAAGGATAGGTTTACATATTCAAATGAGAATCGTTCTGAGAATTCAGGAATTTGGCCAGATAAATTATTATGTGAAAGATCGAGTGTCGAAACTCCTCTCATGGAACTAATTGACGATGGTATTTTGCCTTGAAATAAGTTACCTTTGAGGGATAAAAATACAAGGCTAGTGCAACCACCAATGCTACTAGGAATGTTACCTGACAAATTATTATTTGACAAATCTAGAGAAGTCAACATCTTGAGGTCGCCAACCTCTCCGGGAAGTGACCCAAACAAGTTGTTTTGAGAAAGATTTAACATAATGGTCAGAGATGAAAGTTGAAGAAGTTGTTTAGGTATTCTCCCGCCGAGTTGATTGTCATCAAGGTGCAACTCCAATAGATTACGACAATTTCCCATACTTGATGGAATATATTCCAATCTGTTGGACTGTAACCAAAGGTTAGTTAACAATGATAAGTTCCCGATGTCATCTGGAATTGGCCCTGAAAATTGGTTCTTAGATAGATCAGCATTTTGTAGCCATTGAAGCCTACCAATGGTCGATGGGATTTTTCCTGTTAAACTGTTCTCATCTACAAATAATGTGGTCAAGCCAATTAGATTAGCTATACCTGAAGGAAGGTTTCCATATAAATGATTTCCTCCTAAATTTAAGTAAGCGAGTTGATCAGAAAGATTACCAATTGATGTCGGCAACACTCCTTGAAACTCGCAGCTAGAAAGATCCAAAATCTCTAATCTGCTGCAGTTTTTTAAAGTATCAATGAACTTCATATCATCAGCTTCTCCGAATCCATAGATGTTATTACCCAAGAGTAACTTATAAATATCTCTTAGTTTTGCAAAGTCAATTGTCAACTTCCCTATAAAATTGTTGTCCATCAATTCAAGAATTCCTAATTTCGAACAGTTTGATATCGAGGGTGGAAGAGGTCCAGTCAGTTGGTTATTTCGTAACTGAAGGAACTCAAGGTGAGGGAGCATTTCACCCATGGCTGAGGGAAGACTACCAGTAAGCTGATTAGCAGACAAAGAAAAATTAGTTAAGAGTGAGAGGTTATACATGGAATGAGGGATTGTTCCATACAAGTTACAACCACCACAGAAGAATTGTATTAAGTTTTTCCAATTTCCTAAGGACGCTGGAATTCGCCCACCAAATGGATTGTCGGCTGCAGAGAACGTGATCATTGATGTTATATTCCCCAAGTCAGACGGGATTCCACCTGTTAAATTATTATGATGAAGGCTAATAAAAGCAAGTTTGGAGAGAAAACTGATCTCTTTGGGTATGCTTCCAACTAGCTTGTTATCATGAAGTGCGAGCTTTTCAATGTTAGAACAACGGGACAAGTTACTTGGAATGAATCCATCGAATTTGTTAAAGCCAAGATCAAGGCCTCGTAGCCTTGATAGACGACCCAGTTCATGAGGGATCGATCCTTGAAAACTATTGTTTTTTAGAGAAAACAAACGAAGGAAGCTGAGGTTCCCTATATAAGGAGACAACGAGCCTTCTAGCCCTTGCGACTCCAACCATAGAGCAGTGACTTTTTTATTCTGCTTCCCACATGAAACACCACTCCAATCACAGAAATCAAAGGAAGAGTTCCATGAGCTTAGAGCTTCTTCATTCCTGATCGTCGACTTGAACTTCAACAACGCCTGATAATCCGTCTCGTTACCACCACCAAAAGCAGAATTGGTGGCAAAAATCAGAAATATAACAAGATTAGAAAAGAGGAAAGCAATATGATCAGGTTTCATTTTTGCAACTAAACTTAGGAGTTGTTTTATTTCTATTTTTTTTTTTGAACAGCAAAGTCGGAAGGATACAAAGATAATAGTATGCCGGCTTTAAATTTATACTCAGGTTTTGCATGTTAACATACGTGACATGAAAATGATAAAATGAAAGCTACCCACAAATTACTTATCATCTTGAATAAGATAAATTGAGGGTCCTACTGGTCAAATAATATATAGCAATAATTCGTGATGATGATGAAATGTTTGTCCACATATTTCCAGCCATTAGTGCTTTGTTTTTGTATATAAGAAAGTCTAAGAGTAATAAAAAATAACTAAATACTATGATGTTTATTGTAGGAATTGTCAGAGACAAAGAGTAAGTACAAAGCTTCAAAACAAAGAGATCATGATCATACTTACAACCAAACATTTTTAACTTTTTTATAACAAGCGTTTAGACAAGTTGAGGCTGATAATGGAACCATTATATCCAAGACTTTAACTTTATATCTTGTTTTTCTTTTTCATTATTATTGTTAATTTATTAGAGATATGAACGTTTTGTTATTCTATTAGAGATGATGTTATGAATTTAGTAGCTTTATTTTAGGATTGGACAACCGAGTGTTATAACCACAACCAGAAACAAAACAACTTATTGGCATTGAACCTTACCTTTTACACTTCATAATGAATGAGAATAAACATTAAAAATGCATATTCACCCACAAATTGAACATTTCTTGTGATTCTTACAGAAAATAGACAGACAAACAGAACAAATATACCCCCTATTGATTGTGTTTTTGTGACCATAACATCTGCAAAAGTATTGGCAAGTCTTATAGTAAAACTTAATTTGTATCACATAATAATAGTAATATATAAAACCAACTTATAAAGCCCGAAAATCTACATCAACAGGCTTTGGGAGTTATAAGAAGCTGCGGGAATGCAAATTTGTCGCAAAATCTGTTTGCATGCAAACAAAACAAATTATTAATGACTATAAAGTTATATATTGTTGTAAAACTAGTGTAATTTTTTCTTCTCATATGAAAATATTATTACTGAAGAGGGAATAGAAGTCACATACTGTTAGATATTGGAGCAGTCCATCCAGCTGTTGCGGCTTTAGATAAACACCTCCAGTGATATAAGAAGCCTGTCACTCATATATTAATAATAAACAATTAATTATTATACCAATAAAAAGCTACACCAATTATAAAATATAAATCTATGTGCCACCTGTTACAGGAATGCAGAATGTCGTTGTGCCCCAGACACAGGAATCTATAGGCACCATTGATCTTTGAGCAGAAAAAATGAATTCATAATAGCAACATATATGTGAAATATATAAAATCATTTTGAGTAATCATAATGACGAAATGAAAATGAAAAAAAAAAGTTTGGAGACATAATGTCAAGGTCCATCTTGTGATCCAATGCAAACACAAAATATGTAATCATTTATTGGTAATTGGAAGGTAATTTTTATATCATAAAGTATTTAGGTAATGGATTTAGCATTGATGAATGCACAAGAATTAACCAAGGTGGTGAATGAAGCAATCCAAAACGAAATACTCATTGTATGTCTAATCAATGTTGTTATTTTTTGACAATCTTGTCAGATATTAAACATAAATGGGTCAAATGCAAGAAATAGCATCGTACTTTACTGAATTGTTTATTATAGCATCCAACTTTCATTTTTTCCAGTTACAAAGTTGTACTTTGGCTATATGTCTAATTATCATTGTTATTTTAAACAATCTCAGAATATATTAAACATAAAAGGGCTCAATAAAAGAAATAGCAACGTACTTTCTTGGATTTGTTTACTATAGCAGCCTATTTTCATGTCTTCCTATGACAACATTGTACTAAAATAATTCTACCTGATTATATCAATGTCATTTGCACTGCTATAATAGGGTAGATTTTTCGAAGTATGATATCGTAATAAAAAAAATTAAAGAACAATGCTATATTTTGGTAGAGTTTTAAATGTATAAAAGATTCTACTCTAAAAAAGCCACTAAGTTATAGAACTACACTTTCCTTGTTTTCTTATTAGCACATTATTTTATGAGAAATCTACCTAATGATAGCATTGTAATTATTATTTTTTTCTTATTAGGACCTTGTACTATGAGAAGTCTACCCAATTATAGCACTGTACTTTTTTTTTTCTCTTAATAGGACATTATACTCTGAGAAATTTACCCAATTATAGCATTGTTTTTTCTATTAATAGGACATTGTACTCTGAGAAATATACCCAATTATAGCATGTCACTTTTGCATTTTCATTCTTTTTCCTTATTTAGACACTATACTCTGAGAAACCTACCTAATTATAACATTGTACTTTTTTTCTTATTAGGATGTTGTACAATGAAAATGTCCTCTTCCAATTATCACTTACTACTTTCATTATTTTCCTTATTCAAACATTATACTCAGAGGAAAATACCAAACTATAGCATTCTTCTTTCAATTTTTTCTTATCTCTAAATATTATTAAAAGAGAACCTTAAATTCTCCCCTTAAGAAATCAGGGCCATTCAATGCATTTCAATCCTATATTCTACACCCTCAGATCATTTTGCTGACATCATCTTCCTTCCACCCAAAACCCCGTTGCACAATGTTCCACCCAAAACCCCGTTGCGCGATGTTCCCTTCCGTTCGTCATTTACTCTCTATCTAACGTTAAGAAACAGGTAAACTATTCGCTTCTACTTCTTTATCTAAATCTTGTAGACCGATCACTCCGTTTCTTCCTCTAATGTGGAAGAACTGGAACTTGCAGGTACCCAATTCAGGGGTTTCGAAGAATAGTGTTCAATCCGTTCAAGCATCTGCGACTTCATTAAGGTAAGTTAACTTCAATTGGTCTGCGAATTTCTCGGAATTTAATTGATTCGAACTCTTTCATTGGCATTTTTTGTAATTTTGACAGATTTTTTAAGGTTCTTTCCAATCCCACCATTATCAAATTCTAATGAATCAGTATCCTTAATTTCGAGATCGTTTTAGTTCATCCCGTTGTCCTAACTTCACTGCTAAATTTTGAAATGGAATCGAGATCGTTCAGCTTGTTGATATCGTCGAATCTTATAATTGAAAATACTCCACTAATTTTCGTGTTCATTTAATAGAAAAATGAAGATATCAGTTTTGGTTTGGAAACATACTGAACTTTTTGTGAGAAATCAGAGTGTTGATCTATTTATGGTAATTGAAAGTGTATACAAAATTGATATGCATGTTATCATCTTGTTATAAGCCTTAATGATATGAATTCAGATACGTGAACCGAAAGTTCAGTAATCAGTACAAAGCTACAATCGGAGCTGATTTCTTAACTAAAGAGATACAATTTAAAGATAGGCTTTTCACTTTACAGGTCTGATTCATTACAAATGTCCATGAAATCACGCCATTATTATAAGTTTATAAGCATCCATTGTTGAAATCGATAGGGTTTGGGGGTTGATTTTGTTACAGATATGGGACACAGCTGGACAGGAAAGATTCCAAAGCCTTGGTGTGGCATTTTATCGTGGTGCAGATTGTTGTGTTCTTGTGCATGATGTGAATGTGATGAAGTCATTTGAGAGTCTTAATAATCGGAGGGAAGAGTTTCTTATTCAAGCTAGTCCTTTTGATCCATAAAACTTTCCATTTGTTGTTTTGGGAAACAAGATCGATGTTGATGGGGGCAATAGCAGAGTGGTAATATGGTCTTTTTGTCATTTTAAATTTAAATTCATCAAGATTCAACTTCCAATACACAAGTAACAAATGGAATGCGAAAACACATTTGTTTAATCTACT
Organism: Lactuca sativa; assembly: GCF_002870075.4. Taxonomy (NCBI): domain Eukaryota; kingdom Viridiplantae; phylum Streptophyta; class Magnoliopsida; order Asterales; family Asteraceae; genus Lactuca; species Lactuca sativa. The sequence goes on from NC_056624.2 coordinate 217,286,046, forward strand.
TTCTTGTTTTTAGGTGTCGGAGAAGAAAGCAAAAGCATGGTGTGCTTCAAAAGGAAATATTCCTTACTTTGAAACATCTGCTAAAGAAGGGTTTAATGTTGAAGCTGCTTTCGAATGCATAGCTAAAAATGCTCTCAAAAATGAACCCTAAGACTATTATTTCCACTAGCTTATTATTTCAGCTTATTGCAATTTAGTGTTTGATAAGACTATTATTTCCACAAGTTTTCCAAATATACCCTTATATGTCATCTCTAAATATTATTAAAAGAGAACCTTAAATTCTCCACTTAAGAAATCAGGGTCATTCAAAGCATTTCAATCCTATATTCTACACCCTTATATCATTTGCTGACATCATCTTCCTTCCACCCAAAACCCCATTGCGTAATGTTCCCTTCCGTTCGTCATTTACTCTCTATCTAACGTTAAGAAATAGGTAAACCATTCGTTTCTACTTCTTTGTCTAAATCTTGCAGACCGACCACTCTGTTCCGTCCTCCAATGTGGAAGAACTGGAACTTGCAGATACCCAATACAGGGGGTTCGAAGAATAGTGTTCAATCCGTTCAAGCATCTGCGACTTCATTAAGGTAAGTTATCTTCAATTGGTCTGCGAATTTCTCGAAATTTAATCGATTCCTCTTTAGTTCATTCACCCTCTTCATCAAATGCTTTAAAAACACCATCAACTCAGACAATACAAAGAAATTCCCACAGAGGTATATTTTGTTATATGTTATGTCTCTTTTGTATTGTATTTTTTTGTTTTTTTATTTGTTTATGTCTATTAAATTCATATATTTTATTTATATATTTCGCTAATTTATCATACAAATTTTCATTTTCAGAAAATAATTTCTTCATACCCCCTAATTGTCAAGTTGCTCGAAAGTTTACTGAATTACCTTCAGAAATTACAGGTCAAAGTAAGTTATTATTAAATTCTTTAATATTATATTTACATCCACATCTTAAATCATATAACCACAATTATATATTTCCAATATTAACCGTTAAAGTAAGCAAATAACAATTTTAAACCTACTATATTTATGTGACAGGTATTTGATTGTCGTCTTCATGGCTACTCTCAATCTGTTATTATTCATGTAAGCATTTGTGCTCTCACAACCATTGCACTTTCATGGTGGATTTACCGCATCCTGCACTTATGTAAAGTTCTTTCATTTGCATCTTAAACAGACCGAAAGACAGTACTGCCCTCTTGAGTCTCAAGAAAATGCAAAACCCTGCAGTGACCACTGTTACCTTTAGGTTTACCAACCCAAATATATGTTTTCTGATGGGGTTTTTTTATTCTTTTTTTAGGCTAATGCTGGTAATTCTGAAAACATGAAGGATGATTTGAGTGGACTTGATAAAGCTATAGGTGTTGTACTGGGGCAACGTACCATTGAACGCAACCAACTGTTTTCTCTTGCGCGTTCTCTCTCTGAAAAAGCCCTAAAGAAAGTTCAAAGTGTGGCTACACATGATCAGGTGTTTACCCTTTTTCTGGCCTCTAACTTCAAACTAAATAAAATTTATTAATAAAATGATGTCTATTTTTTTTAATAATAATAGGCAACGGTGAAAGAATTGGAGACATTATATAAAGATTGCAGATCCAACAGCTGTATTGAACATGCAATGGGGATTATGGAACATGAGAAGGCTCCTAATGATCTTTCAAAAAAGATTTATGATGTATCAATATCTGCAAATGGGAATGATAACAAGGTATCAAACACCTTTTCTTTGTTTTTTTTTTTTTGCATGGTTTCGGTCTAAATATACAAAATATGATTAGGGGCATTTTAGCAGTTTTAAAAAACTTTCAGTCTAAAACTCCAAAATGCGGTTAGGGGCGCTTTAGTAATATGGAAAGTTTCTGTCTGAAATCACAAATTATTATTAGGGGCATTATAGTAATTTGGCAAAGTTTCGGTCTAAACTTACAAAATCCGACTAGGGGCATTTTAGTAACTTTGGCAAAGTTTGGTCTTAGAATCACAAAATGTGATTAGGGGAATTTTATTAATTTTGGCAAAGTTTCAGTTTGAAATTACAAAATACGATTAGGGGTGTTTTAGTAATCTTAGCAAAGTTTCAGTCTGAAATCACAAAATACGTGAGGTCATTTTAGTAATTTTGGCGAAGTTTCAGTTTAAAATTACAAAATATGACAAGGGGCATTTTAGTTGGTGTTTTCTGCAAGGTTTCAGTCTGAAATGACAAAATGTGAAGTAGGGGAATTTTAGTAATTTGGCAAAAGTTTCGGTCTTACATGTGACGAATTAAATATTTCACACTTTATATCTCATATTTTGTAAATATATTAGACATGGTATATTGATATTATTTTCGATATCATACCATATTTATGAAAATATTATATATTTGTTATATTTTTTTCTTATTCTATAAGCTTTTCAAATTTACAGTTTTTTATATGGTAACTATTATCTTAAATTAGGTATGATTTTATCTATTTTGTACTTATATTTGACATGGTATATTGATATTATTTTGGATATCATACCATAGATAAAACATATTTTAAGTATGGAAATGATATTACATTCCAAAATCTTTATGTCATATCAGCATTAACCAAATTTATATTTTTTCTATAAATATAGTGTCTACGATTTTTCATTACAAATCAAAATTCTCTCTAACTAATTATCTCCTTTCATTGCAGATAATAGTATTCCATGGCAGCTAACAATGCAGATCAGGCCGTCTTTGATAAGGTTGCTGAAATCAATGCATCCAAAGAGTCTTGGAACATACGTGTTAAACTCGTCATGCTTTGGAAGCCGACCTATATAAACAATCCTAATATGGTCGCAAGCCTAGACATGATTTTAATTGATCAAGAGGTACTGTTTTTACACACTTTATTTTTTAGATTGTCAAATTCTTATGTTATTTCTATTCAAAAAAATTTTAATTCGATTTCTGTTATGCTTTTTTACTTCTATTCATATAATTTTAATAATCAACTTTATTATTTTTAATAATAAACTTTAGTTTATGTAATGAAATCTCTTATTATTCCTTTCTTTTTTTATCAATCTGATAAATTTACAATTATTCAAAATCTTGTGATTTTGGTTCCTGATCCCTTCATTGGAATTTATTCTATGTAATGAAATCTGTTATATAGCTTTATTAGTTTTAATAATCAATTAAATGTGTCGGTATCTTCTTATTATTAATTGTGTCCGGTCATATAATCAGTCGGTCACATTGTTTGGATACCTATAACTTTGTTTCTTTTAAACGATGAAACAAAATAGGTTGGTTTTTCTTAACAAAATTAATAATAATAAAATTGTAGTATTTGTATATAATGAGATAATAGATTGGACTTTAATGAATATTTCCTGGCAGAAAAATATGGATGTTTATCGATTTCAGTTCTTCTCTTTTATTTCTATGTTATTAAATTTGTTGATACTTTATCTTTAAATTGTATTTCTATTTTATTAAATTTTAATTAACAGTATTATTTTTTTCTATTTTTAATACTTTTTTTTACACTTTTTTTTATCTTTCATTGTCACCTACAGGGAAGTAGAATACAAGCAACAATAAAAAAAATCTTATTCTTGTATTTGAATCCCTATTCGATGAAGGAGCTGTCCGGGAGATCAGTAACTTCGCTATGGCTAGCAATGAAAGCGAATACATGCTTGTTCCTCATAAGCATAAAATCAATTTCTACAAAACCACAAAACTTCGTGTATCCACTGATTTTGTTGATACAGTAGATCCTTATCATTTTATCTTTTTCCCATATTTGCTAGCCAGGAACTTTGACACTCGTGTTGCATTTGGTATGTTGTTATGTTATTAGTTTAACTTATTTCTATACTTCAATTTTTAATGTAATACACATTTGGATTGTTATTACTAATTTATTACATTTTTCACATAGATTTTCTAGGTGAAGTTGTGTCAACTGATCCCATGCGAGTCATTGTTGAGTATGGAAGAGAGAAAAAGTTAATGAATCTGGTTGCTCAGGATTTAAGGTACGCATTCGTATTGTTATTACACATTCCCCCGTTTATATTTATCTTTCATTAATAACCACCATGCATTTTTAGTGGTATGAGAATTGCAGTCGCTTTGTGGGGCAGTTTTGCAATGAAGCTGAATACTTACATTTCACAACATCATAATGAGACTGCTCCTGTTATTATCCTGCTACGTTTGGCCAAACTCAAAATTTGGGGTGGTAAGGATTTTTTACAACAAATTATCATTTCAACTTCAAAGTAATTACTGTTATTTTACTTTTTATTTGCAGGTCAGCCTCAAGTTGGTAATTGTTTGTTTGGGTCTAGATTGCATATAAATGATGATATGCCTCAAATTTTAGAGTTCAAATCAAAGTATGTTATTTACCATAGTTAACACATTTATCTTACTAAATCATTACTTTTGTTGAATAACCTCACTTTTTTGTATATGTAGTCTTAATGCTTTGGATACAAATGTTGAGTCTTCTAGCCGTACATCCCAGCTCAACTCAGATACTGTTGTGGCTAATCCAGAGGATTACTACCTCCGTTTTCAAATAAAAAACATTGATGAGATTCTTGATTTTAATGAGGTTTACTTAACATTTTTATATAACAGTTTCTGCATTCTATTATCGTTTTGATTTTCTATGTACAATTGATATGAAATAATATTTTAATATGATTCCTTTCAATCCTATATATGAAACAGGAAGTTGGTTTAACCATTATCGCTACTATCATTGGTTTTGATATGGATGATGGCTGGTATTCATTTTATTGGTGTGATTGTTCTAAAAAAGTTACTGAAAATGATGATGATGTTGATGCTGGCCCTTTTCACTGTGATGGTTGTGGATTTGTCTCGGATGTATTTAGAAAGTAAGTAATTATTATCTCTTTGGCTATGCATGTATTTTAGTTTTTTCATATATTTCATTGTGTATGTCAAGCTAAACATAAGTATTATGTTATAATTTTTAGGATTAGGATAGTAGTTCGTGTGCAAGATGAAAGTGGGTCTTCTTCATTCGTATTGTTTGAGCGTCATGTAAAAGATCTTATTCATCGTGGAAACCAATGCTTGATGGAAAAAATAGCTAACGTTTGATAAAATATCTCTGTTATTTAAATGATTGACATATATGATTTTTCTTCTTTAACTTTTCCAACCATTTTATAATGTAAATTAGGATCAAGGGTGACAACAGATACCTGATGAGTTCAAAATCCTTGTAAATAAGGAGTTTGTCTTCAAAGTTCAGATATCCATGTTCAATCTGCAGAACAACTATCGTGCTTACACTGTGCATAAGTTGATTGATGATGAAAGGGTTCTTGCTGAGGTTTTTAAACGGTCACCAAATCATCAACACCATAATATAAATGATAATGGTACTCCTATTAACAAGCCAAATAAGGTTGGTAAATGTCTCATATATTTCCAAAGTCAAACCCTACGCCCTCTCTTCAATATATTTTTCTTTCATTTTTCATGAATTTGTGCAAATATGTTATGTTTTGTTTTATATTTTTCTTGATCGATTTTTATTAGTTTCTATTTTCTACAGGAAAATACTAATTCTATGCATGATGACAATCTTGATGTTGTTGACCTTGAAGCTATAACACCATCATCCAGTACGAGGAAGCGCCCTATTGAGATTGATGCCAACACTGACTCTTTGGAGTGGTATTCTTCAAAAACTCGTGTTGTACGGGATACCTTGAAGATCCCAAAGTTGGAAAAGTTGGACTAATATGAAGCCGCCCAACAAAATTTTACATATCATCTTCGATATGTTTATAAACATTTTCTTTTTAATCTTTTGTGTGTCGCACTTTTAATTTTTTGTTTATGGATCTTTTGGTTGTTTTAAAAATTTATTGGGTTGTTATTTGGTGTAAACACGATGATAGAATTGGAAGTTATGACAATTTCAAGTTATTGAACTGTTTTGATTTAATGCATATTTTGTTTCTTTTTCTTTCGTTCATCATTTGATTTTATAAATTTATTATATATATATATATATATATATATATATATATATATATATATATATATATATATATATATATATATATATATATACACACACAAGAAAATTAATAAAAAAAATTTATATATGCTAATTCACCTACTTTTATTTGTCTAAATGGAATTTAAATTTTATTTGCATAAATATACATCATTTACATACGGTAACAGAATAAAGTCATAGTGTAAGTATTCAAAATGTATTTTTCTATATTTTATTTATTCCTACCATAATTATATGCATGCTTTACTTTATACCTAATTTAAACCCTTCTAATATTCAATTACCTAATTTAAAGAGTTCGAATATATATATATATATATATATATATATATATATATATATATATATATATACACACACGAAAATTTATATTTTTATTATGATATTTCACCTACTTTTATTTGTCAAAGTCAAATTTAAATTTTATTTGCATATGGTAACAGAATAAAATCATGGAATATGTAATCAAAATCTATTTTTCTATACTGTATTTATTCCCTCCATAATTATATGAAGACTTTATTTTTTACCTAATTTAAACACAACCAATATTTCATTACTTTATTTAATGATATGCTAAATTCATTTTTTTACCTAATTTAAACCCTTCAAATATCCAGTTCCCTTATTTAAAGTGTTAGAAATCATCATCGTCACTATATATATAGAGATATAACCAAGAACGTAAAACTTATCAAACATATTTAAATGGGTGACATTTCAAATGCTTCGGGAAAGAAAAAACCTACAAGGTTTGTTACTAATGTTTCACCTAGCAACACTTCCCCAACAACACCACTGTCTGACATCACAAATGGTAAGATTCATATTTAAGCATTCTGTTTATATTTGAAGTGCTTAAATGTTTATAATGTTCAATTTGTATAACTCATTTCTCTTTATATTTCATTTTGAGTTTTTGATATACATACCATTGTTCCTTAGTGAATGCATCATCTTCATCCAATGCTCTAAAAACATCATCACAAGCAACATTACAAACAATATCCCAAAAAGGTACATTTTCTTATATGTTATGCATCTTTCTTATTACACTTTCGTTTTTATTTGCTTATCTATTGTACTATTAATATTTTTTAATATTTCTCCCCCGTTTATGATACGAATCTTCATTTCAGAAAATAATTTTTTCATACCACCTAATTGTCGAGTTACTCGAAACCTTTCCGAATTTCCTAAGGCTATCCCGTCTCATAACATCATACAACCGAATGTTCAATCCACATTTATTTCCTCAAGATCGCCACTTTCACAACTAACCAATCAAGGTAAAGTATTCTTAATTTCTTTTATATTATATTTACATCCACTTCTTAAATCATATAACGTCAATTTTAACTTCCCAATATATAAACTTTTAACATTTAATTTTTAATACATATATTTCTATAATATCTAATTTGTATAACTATCTTTTTCCTTTAATATTTTTATTAATTTAATGTTTTATATATACTATTCCTCTTTAGTTCATTCACCCTCTTTATCAAATGCTTTAAAAACACCATCAACTCAGACAATACAAAGAAATTCCCACAGAGGTACCCTTTGTTATATGTTATGTCTCTTTTGTATTGCATTTTTTGTTTTTTTTATTTGCTTATGTGTATTAAATTCATATATTTTATTTATATATTTCGCTAATTTATCATACAAATTTTCATTTTCAGAAAATAATTTCTTCATACCCCCTAATTGTCGAGTTGCTCGAAAGTTTACCGAATTACTTTTAGAAATTACAGGTCAAAGTAAGTTATTATTAAGTTCTTTAATATTATATTTACATCCACATCTTAAATCATATAACCACAATTATATTTTTCCAATATTAACCGTTAAAGTAAGCAAATAACAATTTTAAACCTACCATATACTTCCTCGACTTCAGATGAACATACAAATCAAAATTTCACACCTTTCAATGTTATTAACTCTCATCATAAACCTGCTCATACTTCTACTATTTAATTATTAATTAGTACATATATGTCTTTATTCTATCATAATTTTATTTACATAATCTCTAATATTATATCTTATCTCAGCTTTCAAAAATCCTTCACAAACATTACCAATACAAGCATCCAGATTATCCATTGCTCCAGACATTTCCAACAACCAAGATACAATTCAGCACAACACAACTCATTCAACAACAACGAAACGGAAACAATTTAATACATAAGATATTCCATTTTTTGAGTTGAACGAAGATTTCGTTGAACCTTCAGGTAGCCATATTGTTCAATTTGATCATTTATCTATTAATAATGATCAACTTCATCATCCAGTTGTGTTATTATATATTTTATTCATACATATAGTTACACATTTTTCAGTTGGTACCAACGTTAACTATAAAGAAAAGAAAAAAAGAGGCAGACCAATTTCTACAAAAAAGAAGACACAAATATGTATTCCTTCTACTTCAAATGCTCATAATGATGTAACCGGTAACAATCATAGTAAATATATCGGAATAAGCAAAGGTATTATATCCACACCACAAATTATTTGTCATGAAAAATAAAATGTCGTTACCCTATTACATTTAAAGCATACCACAAATATAATTTGGTAAATTTGTTTATTTATTTATAGATTATTTGGACTCTGGAGATGTTGTATATGTTTGCTCAGTATGTAAAGCTAAGGTGTGGCAGGGAGAAGCAATTCGAGGAAATAAGGATTTAAAGAAAACATGTTATTCCATTTGTTGTTACAATGGAAAAGTTGAACTAGCCAATCTGATTCACCCACCTCAGTTGTTGCTTGATTTATATAGCGGTCTTTCTGAAAAAAGTCAAAACTTTATACAGAATATACGTCGATACAATATGATGTTCGCATTCACATCTATGGCTGGAAAGATTGATCACGTCATTAACTCAGGAGGTGGTCCTTATGTTTATCGAATGCATGGCCAAAATTATCATATTACAGGCAGCTTACTTCCCGAAGAGGGTGAATCACCAAGATTTTGCCAGTTGTACATATATGATACAGATCATGAGGTTCAAAACAAATTCAAATCATGCGAGTATGTGAATACCCTATATTTTATAACTCCATTATATATATATATATATATATATATATATATATATATATATATATATATATATATATATATTACTACAAAAAATTTATATCCATTAATTTTTTATTATGTTATTGAAGGTCTAATAAGAAGAAAAAGACCACATCTAATGAGTCCATGGCAAATCCGTTTTCTCTTGAGTTCTGGACTATTCACAAGTTGATGGGCTTATTGGATTTAATTAATCCACTGGTTAAACAATTTAGAATGGCACGTGATCGCTTTGGTTCAAATCCAACAGAGCGTATTAGGTTGAAATTGATTGGGCCAAGAGAAAATGATGGTAGGCAGTATAATCTTCCTACCACAAATGAGGTAGCTGCCCTCATTATAGGTGACATTGATGGGTATGATTCGAGGGATATCTTATTAGAAATGCAAAGTCAACAACTTCAACATATTAATGAGTTGCATCCTCAGTATCTTGCACTTCAATATCCTTTATTATTCCCTTATGTCGAGGATGGATTTCGAGTCGATATACTACATCGTGGTGTTGAACATCTAGAATCTGATGGGCGAATAAGGTTGACCATGTGAGAGTTTTTTGCTTATCGTATACAACAGAGAACCGATGAAATATCATTGATATTACGTTCAAGAAAACTATTCCAACAGTTTTTGGTTGATTCGTATACAATGGTTGAAAATGAACGACTTAATTATATTAGGTTTAACCAGCCAACATTACGCGTGGCACCTTATCGCAACTTGGCCCGGGTAGCTGAAGATGGCATTGAAGATGCTTCTTTGATGGGAAACCATATTATTATACCATCTTCTTTTACCGGCGGCAGCCGTTACATGCAACAAAATTACTTAGATGCGATGACTCTGGTTATGTGGTTTGGTTATCCAGATCTTTTTTTAACCCTTACATGTAATCCTAAATGGCCAGAAGTCATTAGATTTGTTGAAGCCGAGAATCTTAAACCGGAAGACAGGCCAGATATTCTGACACGAATTTTCAAAATTAAACTTGATTCATTACTCAGTTAATTGAAGGATGAAAAAACTTTGGGTGAAGTTGATGGAGGTATCAATCTTATATATATTTTAGTCATTAACATTATAACTTTTTGATAATTTTATCTTTTAATCCCGGTTGCTCTCTATGCTCACAGAGTTGTATATACGATTGAGTTTCAAAAGAGGGGCCTGCCAAATTGTCATGTATGTCTGTTTTTGGAAAAAAAAATTCTAAAATTTCAAATCCTGAAGACATAGACCGTGTTATATGTGTTGAATTGCGAGACAAGGATAGTGAACCCGATTTGTATCAGATTGTTTGTGATAACATGATACACGGACCTTGTGGCAACGATAAACCATTTATGTCGTGTATGAAAAAAGGCAAATGTTCAAAACGATTTCCAAGGGAATTTACTGATCATACATATATTGATGAAGATGCTTATTGTAACACTCGTGTTTCTAGCCTAGGCATTTATATTGAGTTGATAGTCTAGGTTAACCTTTGTAACTCATTTAGAAGAAATAAAAAGGAATTATGTGAATATTTTGTGAATTATGTGTTTTATGTTTAATTATTAGGGCTTAATTAATTAAGAATAAAAATAAGCGTCAAAATTAAATTGTGAGATAAGCCCGATATCTTTACATAAAGTTGTAGTGGTCGAAACAAGGATTTCGGGGATATAAAGAATACCAAAATCCGAGTTATAACGAAGAAGTTATGACCTGTCGAAGTTTCGCGACAAAACCGGCACGGTGCTGAATGTCGTAAAAAGTGAGTTTTTGATAAACTACTTTTTAGCCTTAGTAATCTAAACGAAAGTCGTAGTATTCGTTAAACTGAGAAGTTCGATAAAAAGAACGCCCAAATCTGACTTCGTATGAGGAAGTTATGATTTTTCGAAGTTTCAGCGTAGCAGTAGACAGCTAAAAACTCGAATTTTAGATCGAGCGATTTTTAGCCGACACAACCTAAACGAGAATTGAAGGTCTCGTCATTAGGAGCACAACGGTAAAAAGTCTGACAAAAACGGACGTTGTATGAAAAAGTTATGAATATTTAACGGATTTCCTGTCCCGATCTGTTAAAAATAATAATATTAAATTTAAATTCAAAATTAGCCGACGAAGTCTAAACGGAAGTTGTAGATCGTAATTTTAGCTACGCGTGCATATAAAGAACGTAAAAAACGGAGCTCGTATGCGAATGTTATGCATTTTAGAAGTTTTGGCGCGAAAACCGAGAAATTTCGCATAGTCACACTTTGCCACGTCACCCTCGCCTCGCATGCGCCACGTGTCCTACTGAGTCACCAGGCTTCTGAGTCATCTGAGCACATGGCCTTATCTGAAGCGGTCCAATCAGCGAGTGCCACCGAGACCTTCGCACCTGCTGACCACCTGCGCATCGGACACAAGCCGCGGTCCAATCAGAAGCCGCCAGCGAGCCCTCGCATGTGCGAGCCATGCGAGCCATGTGCGAGCCACCCCCCTGCGAAGCCTCTCAGCCGTCAGATCACGAGACTTCTCAGCCCTTGGATCAGAACTTCGGACCCTATAAATAGAAGGGTACCTGCGAAGGCTCCCGGTTACTTTTGGAATTTTGCCATTTTTAGCCCCTCTCTTCATATTTTCTTCATCTTAGAATCCCCCAAAGCCCCGGTATCGATTGTAAAGCGCGGAATACCCCACGAAGTGCCCGAGAAGCCCGGAAAATTTATCTTTTCAGTTTCGAAGCCCGACCTTTCGCAGAGCCCGGTTTTATTAGAAACGATCATTTTAGGAAACGAATTGCTGCCCGATTTTCACCAAAATATGTGAGTGTGTAGTTACTTTCAATTTACACATAGATATGAAGTATTTACCTCGAAATACGTGTTATGTGTAAATATGCTAATTGTTTATTCGAGGTGACTGTTGAATTGATGTTTTATACAAGTTTTAACTGTATATGCTTTTTATCTACAAAATATGTTGAGTAGAACATGGGTAGATGAAATAGCTGATGTGTGTTAAAATGGTGAGAGGCCTCGATGTTGTTGTTGTTGTTGTTGTTGTAGTCATCTAGCGAAGTATAGATGACGACCACAGACTTTCTAGATAGTCCAGTGGAACACTAGCAGGTTCGCAACTTGTAGGTGTTGATGAATTAAATGTTCATTGGCGTACTTCATCCCCTCATGGTTGCCTTAAGGACATGTATGGCTGAGGAAACCCCTTAGCAGTAGTGTCCATCCCGATGATATTCCTTAGGCTAGGTCTCTTATGATAGGTGTTTAGGGACGTAAAGTGAGGACAACGGGAATGGGTAATCAGGGTTATTGTTGAATGGTGAACTTAATAAGTATATTATTATTGTGGGTTGAAAACCCTATATGATCACCAGGCTCCCAAGCCTGACCCACTCAGTTTTATGATTACAAGTAATGGACCCCGAGCATAGTTGGAGGACGATGAGAGATTTTTGGATTATAGGCCAGTAGTTGTAAATAACTGTTGAAAGGCTTATAATGTCTTGTTTATGCTTTTGATCTGTATCGGAACATGACATCCCGATGTTTTGATATGAAATGAAACTATACATTTCTTAAAGAAGGTTTTGATAAACTTTTATCATATTTTGTTTGGGGACCAATTCCGCAACATCTTTTAAAAAGATTTCTCTGATTTTATTTTAAAAAGCATAAATTAAATCGGTCTTTTCTGGCCGAGAAATTAGGGGATGTCACAGTTATCCTATTTACCGGAGACGTAACAATGGAAATAATGTCTTTGAAAACGGTGTTTCTTTAGACAACAGGTATACACAAATCCTTTTCAATGATTTACTAAATTTTAATTCCTTAAATTTGTTTTGTTTTTATAAAATATATTATTATATGTTTAAATACATAAATATCAATAAACAACTTAATTTAAAATTGTACTAATATTTTATTTTTAAACGGATAATGTAATCTATAAAAACATATTACTCATTATATATGTTTTCTTATGTTCTTCCTATGTTAACCTCAAATTATCATTTAATGTTGTTTATGACATTTTTCTTGATTTTTCAGAAATGTTGTTCCATATAATAAGATCCTTCTGAAACGATATCAAGCTCACATGAATCTAGAGTTGTGTAACCAAGTTGGATCGATAAAGTATCTTTTTAAGTATATTAACAAAGGACCGGATAGGATAACAACATCTATTGTTGATCCAACACAAAAGAAGAAACAACAGATAGAAAATAACGACCATGACAAAATTGGTGAGTTCTATAACTGTCGTTATATTTCCGCATGTGAGGCATGTTGGAGGCTTTTTGAGTATGATATTCATTATCGAACACCGTCTATCGAAAGGTTGTCATTTCACCTCGAACACTAACAACCTGTTGTTTTTAAACCAAACCAACATGTTAATCAGGTTGTTTCTAAACCGACTGTCGCTGCTTCTCATTTTTTAGCTTGGATGAAATGTAACAAGCATGATGAAGATGCACGTAAGTTATCATATGTTGAATTCCCAACTAAATATGTTTGGAATAAATCAGATAAGATATGGACAAAAAGAAAAACCAAGTCGAAGGCACTCGGTCGATTAAACCACGTTTCTCCCAAGTCTGGTGACATTTATTACCTACGGATTTTGCTGAACAAAATCAAGGGTCCTACATGCTATGATGATATCAGGACAATTAACGGCACTGTACATGAGTCTTACAAAGATGCTTGTTATGCTCTTGGTCTATTAGATGATGATAGATAGTACATTTCGTCAATAAACGAAACACATCATTGGGCCATAGCTTCTTTCTGTCGGTCTCTCTTTGTTATGTTGATTATATCAGATAGTTTGTCAAGGCCGACTCATGTTTTTGAAGAGACATATCAATGTCTTTCTGATGATGTCATTCACGTTCGTGAACAAGAAATCGGCTTCAGAGGTAAATACACTAATTTATAGTTATTTTTAATTCAAACTAATTAATTTCTTCTTGAAAAGAAAATCGATTAATTTCAACTTTAAATAAAACGGATAAAAACTAATGAACAAAAGTTCATATTTAAATTTCATGAAGTGTATTTGTATTAATTGCCCTAAAATTTCGTTTTCCCCTACATTTTAATTTGATTCCAAAACAACCCAATTATTGTTCATATACAAATGGTCCTTGAACGGAACTATATTGCTAAAAAATGACCTTTATGCACAAATTTGACATAAAAGATAATCAACAATTATTTTTGCCATTTTCACAGAAAATTGTTCGTTTTCCATCATTCATACCTTAGTCATGTAAAACTAACAAAAAAGCAAGTCGCGATGCATCATTTATAGTCGTTATAAAGGTCTTAACGTAAGCCATTTACATAGCTATAACTATATTTAATTTCGTTGTTTATTGCATTTTCAGGCTTGAAGTTAAAAGAGGATGCAATTTTCAACCTTACGTTGTCATACATTGAGAAATCATTATTGAGCTATGGATTGAGTTTGAAGCAAATACCAAACATGTCGTTTCCTGATCATAGATACATTCAAGAGTGATGCAATATGTTAATTCAAGATGAGCTTAACTATGATCTCGGTATTATTGAAGTTGAGTATCAAGATTTGTATTCCAAATTAAATGTCGCGCAAAAAATTTTTTATCACACCATTATGAATGCGGTTAACAACAAACAAGGTGGTGTCTTTTTCCTTTATGGTTACGGAGGAACCGGAAAAACATTTGTTTGGAAGACCTTGTTTGCTGCTATTAGATCCATAGGTGAAATTGTTATCAACGTTGCTTCAAGTGGAATTGCAGCACTATTGCTCCATGGTGGTAGGAAAGCGCATTCAAGATTTATTATCCCAATTAACTTGACCGAGAATTCATTTTGTTCTATCGCGCCAGACAGTGATCTTGCTGCACTACTGAACAAAGTGAGACTTATCATTTGGGATGAAGCTCCGATGATGCACCGTCATTGTTTTGAAGCATTTGATAGGACACTTAGAGACATTATCCGTTCATCTGACAGGAATAAAGCGTTTGGCGGCAAGACCATTGTATTTGGAGGTGACTTTATACAAATTCTTCCAGTAATACAAAGAGGTAATCGTTCGGATATTGTGCAGACATCGTTACATTCATCAAGATTATGGAGTGAATGTACAGTTTTACGTTTAACGGTAAACATGAGGCTTCAGGTTGGTTGTCCAACTAATGATTTGGATGAGACAAAAGCATTTGCAGAATGGATTCTTAAAATTGGTGAAGGTAATATTGGTGGTCCTAATGATGGTGAAGCTGAAGTTGAATTTACAAAAGATGTTATCATTCGCTCTATAGGTGACCATATTCATTCAATTGTATCGACCATTTATCCGTCTTTTGAAAGCCATCTTGATGACCCATCATATTTTCAAGATAAGGCTATTTTGGTTCCTACAAATGAAGAAGTCGATGCTATCAATGACTACATGTTAGGATTGATGAAAGACGAAGGGAAAACTTATCTGAGTTCAGATTCTTTATGTGAGACAGAATCAGCAGATTGTTTTGAGGAATCAGTTTACTCTCCGGATGTACTGAATGCTTTTAAGGCATCTGGAATTCCCAACCATAAACTCACATTAAAAACAGGTGTTCCGGTCATGTTGCTTCGTAATATTGACCAAACCAAAGGTCTATGCAATGGTACAAGGTTACAAATAGTTAGGCTTGGAAAACATGTCATTGAGGCACGCATTATAGCTGGTAGATTCTTCAATGAGACTGTTTATATACCTCGCATGAAGTTAACTCTGTCTGATAAAAGAATCCCCTTCCGTTTTCAGCAGAGACAATTTCCCGTAGCTATTTGTTTTGCTATGACCATTAACAAGAGTCAAGGGCAGTCATTATCAACTGTTGGATTGTATTTATGTAGACCCGTCTTTACTCATGGTCAGTTATATGTAGTTGTATCTCGCGTGACAAGTAAAAAGGCTTGAAGGTACTCATATGTGATGAGGAAGGTCGTCCAACCAATAAAACAAAAAATGGTGTGTACAAGGAGGTCCTTCAACGATTATAGATAATCAGGCATTTCTTTTTATTTATTTAGACATATCAATATAATCAATAAAACGACATGTCTTTATGTTACTTTATCATATTTAATTTTATTGTGTTCGTTTTTTATGATATCATCTTAAATAATCGGGGTCCTTGATTGTGCTTTCTTTATATGTTTTACACCCTTAAATCAAATGTGTTAATTTAACAAACATAAGAAACAGTCCAAAGTCTAAAACATGCAAAAGACAGCTTTTTGTTTATTGAATAAACAATTATTTTCCGTTGTTTCTTATAATAAATTCATATTATTGGTAACGTACATTGAAGATCTCATTATTGGTAAAAAAAAAAACTAAAAGGGGCCTAAAAGATATGACGGGTTGAGGGAAATACTCACTCTATTATTTTATACAAATTATAATGTGATTATATCCAGAAAAATCAAAATTAAAACAACACATTTTGATCCCTAAAATAAATACAACATGTCATAAGCAAATATAAATGTGTCATTGTATCTTCTTTTTTCTGCCACTTGAATATCAAACCTGCAAGTTGACACAATACTAGCAATCAACAGGATGTCAAAGACATCACATGATATTAATACTTTGAATATAACATAAATACATAATATCATATTTAAAGGGTGTAAACGTAGTCAAAAAGCAAGAAGGACAAACTTACACATTTGTAAGATGAATCACTATAATTATCTGACATTATCAAATGAGTAGTTGTTGTACCTAAGGATCATCTTCAATACTGAAAAGGGTACCAGAACTATGAACATGATCTGAATAAGATATAAGCAACAAAATTATCATCCACTTTTAGTGTTGAAGCTTGTCATGATGTTGTCTTTAATCTGTCTCAAAGTATCAGATTGCTCTCTGAGGTGCTACTTAATTTGCTGTTGTGAAGAAACAATATTGCTTATTTGCTTCCACAAAAGTTTGTGTCTATAGTTCTTAGGTGAAGAAAAGGGCGTTACTTGAACTTCAATCAAGATGTTCTTGCAGAAGCATTTATGAGCATCAATGATTCTTTAATGGCTGTATTTGGGGAGTTGCATACTTTACTCCATGGAGTCCGAGTGTATATATATTTTGTTGGACCTGCTATTCCACATGACAGGTCAGCATCACATGTACTAAATGAAAATGGCATACAGAAATTGGAATTATTAATAACAAAACAACCATACACACATAGACATGCACCATATTTATCATATACATGGTAACAATTTAAAACTAAATAAATGACAACATTTAATAAGAAAATCATAATCCGTACTTAACATAAAATGAAAGAAAACATAATTTCTGAAACCAACAACGAAAGTATTCTTAACAAACCATAAAACCTCAAAATTGTTGTTGGACCAGAAAGAAATTCAAACATAATGTAAATATGTTTTGTATCACACAAATGTATGTTTTATAAAAAAATACAATGGCTATTATAGAAAAAGAAAATTTTAGTTGTCAAACCAAAAATAAAACAAACTTTTTGTGGTTAATTGAAAAAAAAACATTTCGGTATACCCCTGCGGGGAAAAAAATTAGTTTTCTGACCAAGGGCAAAACAGACATATAGAGATTTTTTTCCCTTAAATGACTTGTAAAAAAAATAATACTCCTATCAGGAGGATGCTAAGAGTAAAAACTGCATGATTCTAGACACATACAAACATACAAGTACATGTAGATATAGACAAACGTACTTTTGAGGTAGAAATGACTTAATGGGGAAAAACAGGGCTGAAAATAAACAACATACTAATAAACAAAGTATTTCTTTTTGATGTAATGCAAAAAACAACGACTTAATAGGAAAAAAAACAAAGTATTTCCCATTAAATTACTAAATGGGGGAACAACATGGCTGAAATCCAAAAAAAATGAAATTAAACAGCATACTAATGATATCAAATTCTATAAAAAAAATTGTTTAAAGATATAATGGATAGCCTTTTCAAACCAAAGCATTTCAATATTGCACTCTGGAGTTGAATGGGTTACAACAAGTTCTTATTTTGAAATCTTAGCAGTTTAAATGTTATGTGTGAAAATCATAAAATAAATAGTTGCAATATATTAATAGTAATCTAAAAGCCATTTGCCTGTAGAACTTAAGAAAAAGCTTAAGACTCTTGCTAGCTTAGCAGTATGTAATACCATTATAACATCATTGTGTCATTTTTTTCACATGGGCTATTTTTTTGAGTAAGAAAAAAAGAGTTCGATTGTTTTTTTTCTTATTTATAACACAACACTTTCCTTTGAGAATTTCAGTATTTAATCCAAGGGAGAATATCAGATGAACGAATGATGCGTATTATAAGCTTTTTAGTATTTAATCCAAGGGAGAATATCAGATGAACTAATGATGCGTATTATAAGCTTTTTGGGGCACTGGTTAAAGCCAATAACACTAAAGGCATCCAATGAATTTTTACAATGTTAAAGTTAAAATTAGTTATCTGACCATGGTCAAAACAGTCATATATGTTGCAATTTTTTTAAAAAAATGAATCATGCTTAATCCGTACTTATATCGAAGAATTGGAACTTATATTTAGATATTTCATATACAAAATGTGTGTGAATGGAATCAAACCAAATTTATGTGCTAAGTTGCATGTTTTGTAATGAAAAGACCAAAATGCCCCTTCCCAAATTTCCCCTGTTCAAAATTACAGTTTTACTTTAACTAATTATGTTTTGTATGACACAAATGTATATTTTATAAAATAAAAAAAAATTACAATGGCTATTATATAAAAAGAAAAGTTTAGTTGATAAACCAAAAATAAAGTTTTTGTGGTTAATTGAAAAAAAACATTTCGGTATACCCCTGCAGGGAAAAAAATAGTTTCTTTGTTTATATTACTTTGATTTTTTTTGCTTAGCAACCAATTCAAAGATTACTTTAAGGCCCAAACCCAAAAGTTATTATGCCATTAGTTTAGTAATAACTACTAAATCACTTGTTTTAGTGTTCTTGTGTCAAATGTGGTGGGGTTTATCACAAACAGATGCAATGTAGCTAAAACACAAACATGCATCTCATAACAAACACAGATTTATAGTGACTCCAAGTCCTATCCTGTTTCACCTTAATGGGTAGAATAGAAAGTTATACTTTTTGTCCCATTGACATCAATGTGTTTCTCTTCTGTTTGACAATAAGGGTCTAATCATTAATGTATCTACTTCTTTATGGAACAGGAATGTAATTGCAATTACTAAACAATATAATGTCACTTTTAGTTTCAATTCATTAGCAGATTCCATTCATGTGTCCATCACACAATCCAATTCCCTTATGTTTCTATCTCTCCAATTCAATATAGATCATAACAAAATATAAAAACCTACAATAGAAAACTTTTTTCCTTAAATAAATGTCAAAATAGATATCATAACCAAATATAAAAACCTATAAAATTAGGAAGGATCTTTATAATAGATATCATACCCAAATATAAAAACCTATAAAATTAGGAAGGATCTTTTTATAAAAATTGCAAAGAAATCTCACAGAAAACTATGATAATCAGGGAAAAAAATAGCACGATTTTACCTTAAATAAATCTCACAATAGAGATTATAAGCAAATATAAAAGCCTATGAAATTAAGGACAAATAATCATGGTTTTGCTCTATTAGAACATACCTCACCAATCCCTCTCTGTTGTCTCCGATTTCACCATCCCTGGCACCCGTTGCTGACCCGCTGAGTTCTTGACTGACACTCGATTATACTACTCTCTGAACCTCCGTCCTCCCTTGTTGCCATCCTCTTCGCCGATTTCACTGTTTTCTGTTATTCTCCACCTCTTATTTTCTCTTCAAAATTAGGGGGGGTGTTTGGATTAGCTTTTTAGCTTATTGCTTATAGCTTATTTGTGGTGGGAATAAGCAATAAGCAATAAGCATGGGGATGGATGCTTATTAAAATTAGCTTATTTTGCTTAATAAGCTTTGCTTAATAAGCTGGATTTTATCCAAACACTCAAATTAGCTTATTGTGGGAATAAGCAATAAGCATCTCTTTTTTTCCTATCCAAACACCCCCTAGATCTTCAAGATCCGATACGTCGCTATTATTTTCTTTTGAAAACCCCATTTTCAACGTCTTTTGTGTTTCAGCGTCTTTGTATTAAGTAGGTTGTAAGTTTTAAGTGATAAGTTTTCAAAGATGTTTGAATGTTCCTAAAATATCTAGGGCTAATAATGTATACGTATGAAACACATCTTATTTTCATTTTTTATTTTAGTTTATTAATTAATATCATATTAAATATAAAGGTTTATATGTGTTGTTTGTTTTTAAATTTTAAATTGATTTATTTGTCTTGATTAACGAGTGAGTTTATGGTATTCAATCGTCCCACTGTGAAATAAATTAAAATAATATTACCGAATTACAAAACTCAATCTTGGATCAAATTTTAATGATATGTTTGTAACACTTCAAACTTCTACTTTTTGTTTGTGTAAAAATATCCAATATATATATATATATATATATATATATATATATATATATATATATATATATATATATATATATATATATATATATATATATATATATATATATATATATATATATATATATATATATATATATATATATATGACATTTTGAAATATTTAAAATTAGTATGAAATAAAAAGGTTTAAAAAATTAATTGATTTAAACAATAGAGAAAATTTAACTACCTTAAACAATTATTGTTAAGGACAAAGGGAATTTATTATGCTTATCTACAAAATAAATAGAGCTCTTTACTTTCATTCGATTTGCCTCTATGTATATATATAAAATTCTAAACTCTTAGTTTGAGTACACGAAATCCATTATTAATTGCAAATATTAGGTTCGGATTTTATATATATATATATATATATATATATATATATATATATATATATATATATATATATATATATATATATATATATATATATATATATATATATATATATATATATTAGCTTCAAACAATCTTTTTTTGTCCACAAACAGATAAATGGCTAAAACCACAATTGCTAATTGTAGCAACCTTCGTCATTGATCATCTACTCTGAAAAACAAGATTTCCTTCATAATTTTGATTTCAATAGTATTGCTGATCTCCAAAAAGTACATCAGGTTTATATACATCACTTTCATTTATAATATATAAATTATGTGAAATTGGTTTTGTATTATTTATATCTTATTCATTGATTATTATTGTTTTATACTAAAATTTAAACTTCCATTAACATTTTTTAGAAAAAACTTTAATTGCTGTCGGTACGATTAAGCAAGTATGTGCTGAAGGGGAATGATATTGTTTAACTTGTACTAGATATCAATAGATAGTCGTGAAACAAAGTTTAATACATCATGATCAGTTTCTAGATAAAGAAGTTTTTTATTGTAACACTTCAAGCTGCATGAACAAAGTCATTTATGTTGTTCCCAGGTTTTGAAACTTATTTTATAAATATTATTATATTGTTCTGTTAAATTATATAAATTTATATTACTAAATATGTTTACATCAATGCTTTCAGTTTTAAAATCACCATTATAGTTGAAGATATTACCGGTTCGGTGTCACTTACTTTATATGATTCTGGCGCAAAGAAGCTTATAAGAAAAAACGCACAAGAGTTGGTTGATCAGTTCAATGAGGTTATACATATTAACTTCATTTACATAAAACAAAATTATTAGTTTGTATATCTATTTTTATAAATGTTCTTTTTTTTAGGATGGTAATAACGAAATTTATCCATCTGAATATACTATTGGAAAAAAAGATGGCGTTCAAAATTCAAATTACACATGACAATTTGAAGAACAAAACAGAAGGTTATGTTATCTCAAGGATCACGTCTAACAATACAATCATTGATGAATTGGAAAAAATATTGAAAATGGATCGGGTAAAATTATTTACCCTCAATACTAAAAAGAGCATACTTATTATCAATTAAATTTGTATGTCATGAAAGATTAAATTTTAAGGTTTTCTAATATTATTATCTTATTATTATTATTATTATTATTATTATTATTATTATTATTATTATTATTATTATTATTTTTGCAGTTATTGTTATTGACTTCTGAACTAATTATTGAAATTTTTTCACGAACATCATTACAAACATTTGCTACTGTACGTTGTACAAATAAATATTATGGAAATCTAACTGATGGAACCTTGTCCCTGATAGGACCTTGCTTCTACTTCACGGATGAACTCTTCTTGGTTGCCTGGTTATCACTGCAAGATCACAGAGAACAAGGGTCGTCAGCCGCTTTCCGGGAGGGGCTCCCGGAAGAACGCTCCGACGGTCAAGTTAGGGGATGATTTAGGGTTTGTGTATGCATTCTCTAAAAGGTCCAAAGAACTTACCTCGCTGGTCTGAGAATGTATCCTTTTATACCTAGCGCTCCTGCCTGGTCCGTACCAGACAGGATCGCTTTTGGGGAGACAGGATCAGAGGCGCTGATTGGAGGGACGTGCGCCCTCAACCGCTAGAGCGCTCTCATTGGCTCCGATGGTAATGCTCTGATGCTACTGTTTGTCTCCTGACCGTACCTTTTGTCTTGGAGCAAGGAGCGTCACTTGGCGGGCGTGAGCCTTCCGCCTGGTGTGCCCGGCTCTAGGGCTTGGACGCGGCTCTGCTGTGCTGCCCTAGGCACACCATCAAGTCCCCCAGTCCAGTAGCCGTAGTGTTGCAGCGCTAGTTACGGCGTTCTGGACTTAATTGATTGACGCGTGTTCGTTTTCCTCTATCCGCCACTCCGTTTTTAATGGCGACGTGACTGCGCTTGACTGCTGGCAGTTACGTCATTATGTCAGACATTTAAATGTCCCGCTTCTTCCCCTTCTTTAATAGGGTATTTGCACAGTTTCTTTCGCTTCATCTGTTCCTCCCTTTCTCTTTGTGCTCATCCTTCTTTCCCTTTCATGGCTAACCTTCCCGGAATCGTCCCTTCTGTTGCCGAGTATCAACAATCGGAGACCACGTATGGCTTATCCTCCTTAGAAGGTGTGGAATTTCCCTCTCCTGGCTCTAGCATCTCTTCCCCTCCCCCTGGTAAAATTAGGGTTTTCCTGAAAACCCTGGACGCCGGTATACCATTTCCCCTGACAGACTTTCAGGAGGAAGTCCTTCAAAAGGATGGCTGTAGTCTTCAGATGTTGACCCCCAATGCTGTCAACAAAGTGGTTGACTTCGAGATGATCTGTAGGGCAAACGGGTACCTTCCCGACTACTTTGTCTTCAAGTTCTTCTTTCGATTCTGCATCACCGGAGACAAATGTACCTTCTCAGTCCGGCGAGGGGGACACGCCTTAGTTCCCGATGGGCGTACCCCCAAGAACTGGCAGGATAAGTGGTTATGGGTGAATTAGGAGCTGGTTGGAAGTGGCCGCTACCGTGCCAATGCATTCGCTGATACCATTCCTAAACTTTTTCCCCACAACTAGGGTGTTGCCGATTATCTGAAGAGTGTGCAGGTATCCGCCGAGGATTACTCTGAGGCGCTTCTTTTTGGGGTGGGGATGAGTCCTTCTTGGAGGCGGCGTGGCAAGATGGCGGTGTTATTCTCCGTCGTTGATGGTCAGTGTAGTATCTTCCCCCTTTTCTTTTCTTGTTTCTCCTTGTTGCTTCCGTGTTTTTAATATTTCCATTCTGCTTTCCCCCAGGCACTGAGTTTTCTTTGTCTATGGATGAGGTGTTGCGTAAGCGTTATCGGGGCAAACTAGAGTTTCGTGAAGTAGACCTAGTCGACGGCCTTCCCCCTCCTCGCCGGGTAGACCGGCTTGCTCTGACCACTGCTCCTCCTGTTCCTCCAGTAAGCTCATCGGCGTCTAAGGAAGATCCGCTGCACACTCACCCCATCTCCTCTGTCATGCCCCTGGGCGGCGTTCCCTCTTCCTCCCTGGAAGACAGTGAAGATAGCAAAGAAGGTATCATTGCTGATGTTCGGCGGATGCACGCGAAACGGAAAGCTATGCAAGCCATGGGCGAGCCGGTTACTGGTGCTCCCCCTGCCACCAAGAGAGTACATACTAGGCGCAACTTTTCTCGCCTGCTGAGTTCGATGAGTTCCACATCCACTGGCGTGGTTGTGATTCCCGATGATGATGCACAACAGTCTGAGGGAATCAACAGGGCGACTGAA
Organism: Lactuca sativa; assembly: GCF_002870075.4. Lineage (NCBI taxonomy): Eukaryota > Viridiplantae > Streptophyta > Magnoliopsida > Asterales > Asteraceae > Lactuca > Lactuca sativa. Next base: position 217,310,475 of record NC_056624.2, read on the forward strand.
CAGCCCGTTATTTCAGATTTTTCTTCCATTCCTTCTCCGACTATTCCGTTTGTTCTCTCCAAGCTTTCTCCGGCGAAGGGCTTTGGCCCCCATGGTCCGGTTACAGTTTCCAAAGATGGTGGTCCTGGTGATGGTGCTTCTGGGTCTACGGTTTTTGTGCCATCTTGGGATCTTCGCAACGATTCTCGTCTTTCTGTGCGTGCCAATGCTTTGGAATTCTCGCGCCACGCCTTCCCTCTAGCTGCAGTTGGGGATATGGAGGCGATGGGTAATCCTTCCCTTGCTCACAATATGGCTACGCTTCTGCACAGACCATGTTTTATCTTGTTGCAGGTTCCCGGCGTATCCATACCCTTGGCAAGGTGGAGGTCACACATGCCACCTGTGGATCGCGTGTGGCTAGTTTGGAGCATCATCCGAGTAAGCTTGGTGATGATCTTCGTTCTTCTGAGAAGAAATGTGAGTTGCTAGCATCCGAGAAGAACATTCTTGACGAGGCTAGGGCTGCATTGGAAACCAAGGTTGACTCTCTCACACAAATGAATGAAGGTTTAATGATCCAGGTTGAAAGTCTTGAGCGTGATGCTATCGATCGCGACAAGCTTGTATCGTCACTGCAGTCAGATGTGGACGCTGCTCGGCGAGACTTGGATTGGTTGTTGCACGTCGGCGTTGTTCGTATTATTGATAAACTGATAGAGCACCCTGTCTTTAGCAACGCCATCAGTCTTATCCGCCATACTGCATACATGGCTGGGGTTGAGTCTGTTCAGAAGACTTCAAGTGGCGGTGGGAGTGGGGAGGTGGTTGTTGGTGCGTCGTCTGTTGGTCACGTGGTTAGTATAAATGATGCTCTTTTGTCCTTCGCTAGTATGGATCATGCAAGTCCGTTAGGTTTGGGGGAGGTGGGTATTGAAGGTTTGCGGGAGTTATGCTCCTTTGGTGGTTCAGAGGTTACGCCTAAGAGTATTGTGGGTCATGAGATGGTGCTGGTGACGGGTGCTAACATGGAAGGTGATGGTAAGGATCATGGGTCTGGTAGTGGTGGTGAGCGTGATTTTGGGGCGACTGTTGGTGATGACAATGTTAGTGAAGTAGTCGTGGATGATGGAGAAGGCGATGGTGGGGTGGTTGGGGAAAATGTTGGAAAGAGTGTTGGGGAGGAGGCTGTGGCAAGTGAGAAAGATGTTCGTGGGGATGGTCTGGAGTCGTAAGGTTTCTCTCTTTCTGTTAGTTTAGTATGTGATGTTTTGCCTTGTAATGTTTGAACTTCTAAAATAGTATTTCGCTTTCCTAGATGTATATTTGGCCTGTTTTAGGCATTATCTATTGTCTACCTGTTTTGTTTTGTGTTTGGCTTGCTCGTTTACTACGCACTATTCAGGATATACAGCGCCTTGATGCGCCGGGCACTTTGCTTTGCCCTTGCTACCATTGACACACTAAGTGTCCATATTGGACGCACTTAGCATCCATGATTGGATTTCGCATGTAATCATTCAATCATTAGACTAATACGCTAAGTATATAAAAATCAGCAATTGCATTATCATTTCATTAACCGCGGGTTTTTTGAATACACTAAGTGTTGAACTCATGACTCTTAACATGGTATTTTTTTAAATACACTAAGTATTGGACTCATGTTTCTTAGCATGGAATTATATATACACTAAGTATTGAACTCATGTCTCTTAGCATGGATTTTTAAATACACTAAGTATTGGACTCATGTCTCTTAGCATGGAATTATATATACACTAAGTATTGAACTCATGTCTCTTAACATGGAATTTTAAATACACTAAGTATCAGGTTCATGTCATTTAGCATGAACAAATATACTCTAAGTATTCGGGGTGCGATACACTCACTGAGACGTCAACCAACTGGGGTTGCCTCCTTTTCCTTCCTTTCCTTGCCTTAGAAAAAATATTTCTTTAAGTTCCTAGCATTCCATGTTCTTGGAATAGGCCTTCCTTCCATTGTCTCTAACACGTATGCATCGTTCCTATTTGCCTCCGTGACTCTGTATGGGCCTTCCCATGTTGGACCCCAACTTTCCTTGAGGTTGGGCTCGGCTTGCCTCGTTTTTCCTCAAAACATATTCGCCGACTTTGAAGGCCTTCTCCTTTACCCTTTGGTTGTAATATCTTTCTGTTGCATGTTTATACGCGGCTTGGCGTACACCCGATTCTTCACACTTCTCCTCTAGGATATCTAGGTTTATCCTCAGTTCTTTTATGTTGCTTTCCTCATCCTTGTTGGCCACCCTCAGTGTGTTTGTTGCCACCTCCATGGGAAGCATGGCTTCGGTTCCATACGTCAAGCTGAAAGGGGTTTCCTTTGTGCTTTTCCGTGGTGTAGTTCTGTTTACCACAGCACCATTGGTATCTCTTCTACCCAATTCCCCTTTGCTTTGCCAACCTATTCTTAATCCCATTGACAATGGTTCGGTTGGACACCTCCGTTTGGCCGTTCGCTTGAGGGTGTGCCACCAATGTGAAGCGTTGGCTTATCCCTTTGGCGGTGCACCATTCTCTGAACGGGTTCTCAGCAAAATGCAAGCCATTGTCGTTGATGAGAACTTAGGTGTTCCGAATCTTGTCATGACGTTTTTCCATACGAATTTTATCATGTGCCTCCCAGATATGCACGCCAGAGGCTCAGCTTCAATCCACTTTGTGAAGTAGTCCACAGCTACCACCATATACTTTAGTTTCCCTAGTGCTTTTGGGAATGGACCCACTATATCTATGTCCCACTGGTAGAAAGGCCATGGGCTGGATATGTTGCTTAGCGGGGCCGGGGGTTCGCCTGGACTGGGGCGTAAGACTGACACTCCCTACATTTCTTGGTTACTTCTATCGCATCCTGCTGTATCGTTGGCCAGTATACCCCCATTCGTAACACCTTGCCTGTCAAGGCCCCCGCCCCTTCGTGTGCACCCACCTGTCCTGAGTGTGCCTCCTGCAATATCTCTCCCCCTTGTCCTGATCCACACATTTTAACCATGGAGACGTGAACCCCTTCTTGTACAATTCTCCATTCACCATTGCGTATGAAGGCACTTTTATACGTATTTTCCTGGCCTCATCATGATCGTCCGACAACACTCCTCTTTGAAGGTATTCCCGGAACGGTGTCATCCATGTGGGCCCAACGGGGTTTAGGGTGTTCACTTGCTGCTCATCTATACTCCTTTCTCGAAGTACCTATACTAAAACTTTCTTTGATAGGTGGTCGAAGCATGTGGACGCCAGCTTACTCAAAGCGTCTGCCCTCTTGTTTTAGCTTCTGGGTATCTGCTTGATTGTAAACCGGCCGAATGATCCTACCAGTTGTTTCACCATCTTTACATATTTTCCCATTCTTGATCTCTTACCTCGAAACTTCCATTGACTTGGTTTGCTGCTAACCTCGAGTCGGTTAAGGCTGTTACAACTTTTGCACCCATTTGCTTGGCTAGCCATAATCCTGCAAGAAGTGCTTTGTACTCAGCCTCGTTGTTTGACGTATGGAAGTCGAAGCGGAGGGCATAGGTTACCTCCTCTCCTTCTGGGCTAGTCAAGATCATCCCCGCCCCTGAGCCTTCCCTGCTGGATGCTCCATCCATATACAGGGTCCATGAACCATGGTCAGCCGGGGCCCCTTCAACTACCCACACCTTCTCTTTCGCTAGGTTCCCTCCGTCTGGGATCTCTAGTAAGAAGTCATCCAGCGCCTACCCTTTGATGCTTGTTCTTGGGCGGTAGTTTATGTTGTGTTCTCCCAGATCAATTGCCCACTTGGCCAGCCGGCCTGACGTCTTCGGCTTAAGCAAGATCTGTTTAATGGGGTAGCTCGTGAGTACCTCGATTTGATGTGCCTGGAAGTATCGCCTTAGTCGTCTCGCGGCGTAGATGAGTGCTAACACCAACTTTTCCAGCACGGGATAGTTGAGTTCTGGTCCTTGCAGCGCTTTGCTAACAAAGTACACCGACCTCTGTTGCCCCTCCCTTTCTACAGCCAATACTGAGGATATCGCTTCGCCTGATGTTGAAAGATACACTTGTAATGTTTCTCCAGGGATAGGGGTGGCCAAAGTTGGCAACTCGTGTAGCGCTTCCTTGATTTTATGGAGCGCCTTTTCTGCCTCATTCGTCCACTGGAAATTTTTCTTCTCGATGCACCCCTTTAAGGTGTGGAACAATGGCATGGCCTTGTTAGCGGATTTCGAAATGAACCTGCTTAGAGCTGTAAGCTTCCCGTTCAGACCCTGTGCATCTCGGAGGGAGTTTGGGGTTGGCGTCTCGATGAACTCGTCGACCTTGGTCGGGCTGGGCTGGACGCCTTGTCTGGTGAGTGGTGACGTAGTATCCCAGGAATTGCTCCTCTTCCACTCCAAACGTGCACTTGGCTGGGTTTAGCTTCATCTTGACCGCTTCTCATGTCTGGAAAGTTTCCTCAATGTCTTGTAGCATCTTTTCCTCGTTCGGGCTCTTAATTACCATATCGTCTACGTACACCTCGATGTTCCTTCCAATTTGCTTAGCGAATATCGAGTCAACCAGACGTTGATATGTTGCCCCTGCATTTTTTAATCCGAAAGGCATCTTAGTGTAGCAGAAAGTGTCATGGTTTGTATAGAAGGCTGTTTTTTCTTCGTCTTCCTTGCTCATCAAAATCTGGTGATACCCTTTATATGCGTCCAAAAAACATTTTAGCTTAAATCCCTGTAGCGATTCTACTTTCTGATTGATCTCCGGGAGCGGGTAGCAATCCTTAGGGAACGCCTTGTTTAGATCGAAAAAGTCTATGCACATATGCCACGATCCATCCTGTTTGCGAACCATAACTGGGTTCACAATCCACGTCAGGAATATTGCCTCCCTCAATATCCCGGCCTCCGTCAGCTTAGTCACTTCTGCATTAATCGCCCTATTACGGTCTCCCCCTGGACCCTTTTCTTCTGCTTAACTTCTTTTACCCCTGGCCTGATCATCAGTTTATGTTCGATGACCTTCCTTTCTACTCCCACCATGTCTGTAGGAGTCCATGCGAACACATGTTTGTAGCGTTTGAGCAAGTCGACCAACGCTCTTCTCGTGTGATTTGGGAGGTCACATCCAATGCTGACCGGCTGATCAGGGTATCTTTCATTGATTACTTCCTTCCCCTTTATGGGACTGCCCCTGGGTCTTTTGGACCCTTTGGTTATTTCTGCTGGCTTCATGACTGTATAGCATTGCAATTCTTTGGGCGGAGTGGCCAGTATTGTGGCTTCGCCTTTCGGTGTGTCGAATTTCATGATCCCATGCATGGTTGATGGTACTGCCCTTAGCTTCAAGAGGGCTGTCCTTCCTAGGATGATATTGTGTTCTGCTGAATGTCGAATGACCACAAAGTCTATCAGGGTAGTTTTTTTTCGCTGCTTGTCATGGCTAATGATTGTCAGGGGGAGATGGATTGTGCCCAGCGGCCACAGGCTATGGCCGGTGAATCCCACCAGCCTACCAGTCGTAGGTTGCAAGTTGTCTTTCCAGCGATCCGGGACGAACCGGAAACAATGCTCATAAATGATGTCTGCTGAACTCCCGGTGTCGACATAGACCCTATGGATAGTCACATCTCTGATAGATGCTTGTATTATCAGCAGGTTGTCACCTTTCCAACCATCCGGCCAGGGATCCTGAACGGAGAACGTGAGCGTGCATGCTGAAGGTTTAACGGTCGCTTGCTCTCCCCGTTGTTCCTCCCTACTTCTTTTGCTGCGTATCATGAATATCTCCCTGGGCTGAACCCCTTCGTGGGGTGGGCCCTTGGCATTCTCAACATCAAACTTGGCGCGCAGACTTCGCGCCACCTCCACCAGATCTCCTTTAAGTTGTTTCTCCTCCATCTCCTTCTTTAGTACCAAACAGTTAACTGTATCATGCGTCTTACTTTTGTGGTATTCACCATACCGACTCTTGGGCGACTTGGTCGGCTGCTGTTTCTCAGACACCGCGTACACTTCTAGGCGGCAACCCTGTCTGTCGTCTTTAACAAATGGTCGAAAACGCATCGATGGTCTTCTTGCCTGGCCATAGTGTCTTCCTCCCCCTCGGAAGTCCGTATGACTCGGGTGGTGATTCCTAGTCGTCATGGCATTCAAGTAGGCTTGCTTGGCTGCTTCACCATCCTCCTGCCGTAGATATCGCTCTACCCTTTTCTTTCAACTCGGCTCGTGTTAAGGGCTTCTTTCCCATGAGTTTTTGTGACAAAGGGCCTAGCAGGAGTCCCCATGTGAAGGCACCGGCTATAAGGCCTTCTTCATGCCCTGGTATATCCAACGTGGCATTTGTGAATCTTGTAAAGTATTCTCGCACAGTTTCCCCCTCTCTTTGTTTACAGCCTATAATGGAATGAGAGTCCCCCTTGTATTTGCGTAACTGCATGAAGTTGGTGAGGAAATGGTACTTGAGTTGAGCAAAGTTTGAAATGCTACCCGATTGTAACGTTTTGAACCACGTGCCGGCGTTGCCATCGAGTGTCTTTGGGAAGTATGTGCACCAGAACTTCTCGTTAAGCTTTAGCGACGTCATCGTCCATTCATATGTGTCGATGTGACTGTCCGGGACGGTGGTTCCATTATACGTTTTGAGTTTCGGGAGCTTTGCGGTATTTGGTATTTCATAATCCAACAGCTCTTTGATGAACGGAGACGTTACGCTTCGGGAAAAACCATCCTGGCCTGGGATAGTCGATGTCCCCTGCTGGTATTGGGAGTTCATATCATGCGGCGGTGACGTGAGGTAGCCCGGACTTGGTCCATAAAATGGGTATGGCTGGAATGGTAACTGGAGGGGATAACTAGTGGATAAAGGGTGTATGGATGTAGCGGGGTTGATCATTACCGGCTGTTGCAGGCTGTTGTTGGCAGGGATAGTCGGTCCGGTCCATGTACCGGCCATCGGGTAAATGGGTGGTGAGTGGTTCATCATGGTTTGCGCCAATGGTGGTAATAGGGTTGCGGAACTCTGTCCACCCGTCATCTGAAATGGCGATGGTTTTGCAAACGATGGCGAAATGTTGAAAATGTGGCTCGCCGGGGGTGTTGTCGAGTGGATTGCTCGTGCCTGTTGCAGCGGCGGCGCGAAGAACGACGACATCTGAAGCTGTGTAGACGGAAGTAGCTCCACCGGAGTTGTTCCATGCTAAGGAAATGACGGTTATGAAACGTTTCCGACGGCTGTTGTAGAACTTCCTTCGCCCAAAATGGCCCTGTTGGTCGTTGTAGGCGGTGGTGTTTCGTCCAACGTCGTCATGGGACGTATGGGACTAGTTGGTTGTCCCTCGCTACCGTTGGACGCCATTGATGTTTGTTTTCGTGCTTTTTGCTTGTGTTCTTCGTCTCACAAACGGATGATGCCAAATGATGGAACCTTGTCCCTGATAGGACCTTGCTTCTGCTTCACGGATGAACTCTTCTTGGTTGCCTAGTTATCACTGCAAGATCACAGAGAACAAGGGCCGTCAGCCGCTTTCCGGGAGGGGCTCCCGAAAGAACGCTCCGACGGTCAAGTTAGGGGATGACTTAGGGTTTGTGTATGCGTTCTCTAGAAGGGCCAGAGAACTTACCTCGTTGTTCTGAGAATGCATGCTTTTATACCTAGCGCTCCGGCCTGGTCCGTACCAGACAGGATCACTTTTGGGGAGACAGGATCAGAGGCGCTGATTGGAGGGTCGTGTGCCCTCAACCGCTAGAGCGCTCTCATTGGGTCCGACGGTAATGCTCTGTCTTGGAGCAAGGAGCGTCACCTGGCGGGCGCGAGTCTTTCGCTTGGGCGTTTCGCTCCCGGGGGCGCCAGCGGGCGCTGAGCCTGCTGGGTTGGGCCTGGCTGGTGTGCCCAGCTCTAGGGCTTGGACGCGGCTCTGCTGTGCTGCCCTAGGCACACCATCACTAACATACAAAAACTATGTTCTTCATAACTACAACTGTAGAAATAATGTGGTTTGTGGAATTATCGTTCAACAAAAAAAAACCATGAAGAAATATAGAGCGTCAGTTTGTTCCGTCTTCTGGTACCAACAATGTTCACATTGATTGGCTACCACATACTTGTACTATTTTAGCATCATCAATGTGTGGACTCCTTCTTGCTGAATCCTATGATCCAGATGAATATGTTTCAAAGATTTTATTTGTTATCAAACCAACGACTACATATGCCAAATGGATACCTTTTCCGACCTCTGAATACACTGCAACAAAGTTTGCTTTGGTAGTTATCAGTTCGAACCCGTTACATTTCAAGGTCATTCGATTGTCATACACAAAGCCATCGTAAGAGTTTATATGTAGTACATTTTATGTTATTAATTTACTTTATTATTTACTTATATGTTATTTTATTTGTAGTGATATGCCGAAGGAAAAAGTGGACTGTGATTACTACAACATAGAATTGTTTTCATCTACTACATGGCAATGGAGGGAGTTTCAAAATATTCAGTTACCATCATCTGTTTATCTTGTTTCTGATTAGGTAGTTACAAGTGGCGGTGTCGTATACTTCTTATTATCTAATGATACCATATTGTGATTTGATATTTATTCAGAAGAACATATACTCATATTTGCACCTTTTACTATTAATGACTTCAAACCGTATGCATCGAGATTGATCAAGTTTCACAGAAAAATGGGATATTTCTCTGTAAGTGGAGATCATTTGTGGGCTATTTGGGTTTGCATTCAAAATTGGTGGGTTAAAGTAGATGTTAGTAACTACAATGAAGGTGCACATGAATGGTGGGATTATAGAAACAATACCTTATATTTCTTTAAAGGAAATACGATTGAGTATGTGGTTCCGATACATCCTTCTCAACAAGTTTTTTCATTCCGTTCTGATTTTGATAAAGTGATTATGCCAAGTAGATATTTGTGATTATATACATTTTAATTTGCACTCGAACATAGTTGTTTTTTGTAATGAACTATTTAAATATTTTATATTACTCTACGATTTATTAGTTTTTTTTTATTTATTCTTTTAATTGTTATGAGGTTAAAATAGTTATTGTAATGTATGATGATGAATTTAAAATAGCTATGGTAATGTACTTTTAATTGTCATGCTTCCTATGATGTAATATATGTTTACAATTCTATGTTTTTTTTATACGCTTCCCGCGTTTAACGCGGGTTATAATCTAGTTATTACATCATATGTAACATCTATAATCAGAAAGACCAAGAAAGGAAAGGAAAACCCTAAGTTAAAGGGCCAACTCGTCGAGTCCAAGGAGGAACTCGGCGAGTCCGAGCGGGATCCGGGTCGAGGAGTAAGTGACCGACTCGGTGAGTCGGAGAATAGACTCGGCGAGTCCGGTCTAAAGAGGGAAACCTTAAATTTGGGACTTTGTGCACTATTTAAGCACCTCATTCTCTTCCTTAGGGTTCCTTTACAGCTCCCCTCTTCTAGAACATCGAACCCTAGCCACCATATTCGTTTTTGAGCAAAGATCTAGCCTTCGTGTTGTGATTTGAAGCTTGGAAGAGAAGGAAGTTCATAGTGGTGCAAGAGGAAGCCTTGGATCCAGAGTTAGTGTGACTTTTTCAGAGCATTTGAAGGTAAGAAGTCATTACCTTCACTCCTTTGCTCATATTTTCCTTTTTGTCATGAGATTTGGGGCTTTTATGTCATGTCCTAGAGCCAATTGGAGTTAGAAGTCCAGATCTGAAGTTGCTACTTCAGATCTAAGTGTATTCTGGCCTAGAGAGTCATAAAGTATCAGTCGTGGTGGTGTAGGTGAAGCATGGTTGTCTTAAACCCGAGTATGGAGTGTTTTGGGCCTAGATCTCCTTAGCTACACGTAAAGTTTGCAACTTTACATGAGGAATAGTCCTTGGAAGAGTGGATCTACAGTTTGGAGTCCCTGCATGACTCAAAAAGCCTCTGAATGCATGAAGGACTGAATAGACTCGACACGTCCTTCGAGTGGACTCGGCGAGTAGTATGAAGATTAGGAGGAACTCGATGAGTTGGATGAATAACTCGGCGAGTCTGTTGAAGTTTGCCTTGGACTCGACGAGTCAGGTCGCGAAACCCCGAACCCTTCGAGTTAAGACTCGAATCAGTGAGTCGAGTGGAGACTCAGTGAGTTGGACAGGACAGGACTTGAAAATCGGTGGACTCGGCGAGTCATGGGTTGACTCGGCGAGTCGAGTCGCGAATGGAAGGACTCTGAGCATATGAACTCGGCGAGTCAGTAGACAGACTCGGCGAGTAGGGTTGACCTGGAAGGTTGACTTTGACTAGGACTTTGACTTTGACCAGAGTTGACTTAGTTGACCTTCGGAGGACAGTTAAACTAAGTGTTATATTGGTATTGATAGCTCGGGGAGCTAGTGGAGCCACAATTCAGAAGAGTTGTCGGGCAGCAGCAGAGGGGTTTCAGTAAGTTCAGCAAGTGCAGGTGAGTTTCCCTTTGTGTGAATGGGTCTAACGCCACAATGCCGGCCCATGTAGTTATGAGTAGAAGACTTGGGGGTTAGCCCTAGGCACAGTATGCTAGTATGATATTCAGGACGAGGTCCAATGATAGCGGGCGGGTGCCCAAGGAATGGTTTATATGATAGTTTATACTTGTTGTTTGTGTGATACATGTATGTGCCTGGTAGGGAGGTGAGTGTGGGCGAGGTCCCGTATCTCACTAGTAGCAGAGTGTGGATGGTGTTCCACATCTCATTAGCAACAGATCAGGGGCGAGGCCCAAGTTAGGGAAAGAATGAGTGTGGGTTGGGCCCGTATCTCACTATCAGTAGGAGCATGGGCGGGGTTCCATGACTCATCAGTAGCAGGACAAGGGCGAGGACCAAGATAGGCAAGGGCTCAGAACATGATTTATTAGTACATGTTAGCTTATGTGTTGTGATATGCTTATGTGTTAGTATATGCTAGCGGGCGAGGCCCAGTGACAGGTGAGACCTAAGTGAAACAGATCTGTATCCGAGCGAGGCTCGAAGCCAGGCGGGGCCTGGAGCGGCGGGGCCGTTGTAGCGGGTGAGGCCCGAGATAGGGGGCGAGGCCCATAATAGCAGGCGTGGCCCAGTATGTGTAGTATGTGGTTATGCATGGTATGTGGTAGGTTGGGAACTCACTAAGCTTCGTGCTTACGGTTTTCAGTTTTGGTTTCAGGTACTTCCGGTAGTGGAAGGAAGAGCTCGGGGTGATCGCATGGCACACACCATAGATTAGACAGCCAGGGAATGTTTTACTCTGATAATGAAAATACGTTTTGGAATTAATACTCTAATTATGTTATGGATTGATAATTATGTTTTAAGTAATGTTTTTTAAAAGAAATTTTTAGTCTTGAATTTTGGGACGTTACATCATACTAATAAAATCTACCTAATTATAGCATTGTAGTATTGTACTTTCCTTTTTTCTTATTAGGACATTATACATTGGAAAAGCTACAATGACGTGCTATAAATAAATGGAAGTAGTATGCTATAACACCCAAATCAATGAAACTACATTGCTATTTCTTGCATTTGACCCAACATAAAATAAGATGAACACACAAGATGGTGCAAATCATCAAAGGATACAACAAAGTACCATTGAAACAGACCCTGAAAGCAATGAAGACCCAATCCCATCAATCGACTCTTCCTTATTAAGCTCCTCATTTTTAACTACAACCTCCTCTACATTTTGCAACAATATCTCAGCTCTTTGGTTTCCATGCCCCAATGAAGAATCTAAATGTAATCACATATGTTGAAGCCAGTTTGTTATCACCATGACTTGATTCAGTTGATTTAGTTGAATAATTGAGTTCAAGAACAAAAGAACCTACATTAAATTAAAAAGTGAAGCAGTGAGGACAACATTTATGAATTTTTTGTTTCACATGAGCTGTTCGAGTTTCATATTTTTAAGGGTTAAAAGAAAGTACATTGCTATTTTTTGAAAGAAAAATAGATTAGTGTATTATATTAAAAGACTAATATGAAAAGATTGTGTTTACTTGAGCTAGGAACTTGGAGAATGAGAAAGGAGTAGCAGTTGAGCTCCAAACTTAGAGAATGAAACAACGGATTTGTGTCTATTAAAACCATTTGCAAGCTTGCATCATCTTTGATTTAAGTATGGATTAGATTATTGATGAATGACTATATAATGAAATTGAGTTAGAATATAAAAATGATTATAGACATATACATTTACCTGACTAATGCTTACATAATTTGTGATTACAGTTCTATATTGAAGGGGTGTTTTGTTTGGGAGGATTACTGGATGGATTTCCTGGTTGATCAAACTGAAAATTATTATCGAGATTTACAAGGTTAGTCCATCAAAATTTTCAAAACTTTGTTCTCAAATTTGTTTGATGCATTATGTGTGCATCTTAGCTCATTAAATTGTTGTAGGTTAGTCTTCTCAGCACATTACATGCTCATATAGACTTTCCTTTTACCCTGATTTTATGAATGAAACAATTGAATAATCTCCCAACTACTTAGTCATATAGTAAAATAAAACGTTATTTTTGTAACTGTTCTTGAATGAAGGCTAAAAGCCTAAAACTATAATGAGTTGATTTAGTTAATCAAATACATCAACAAAATGATATACATGTTTCACTCCAAGTCACTCCCATAGCCAACGTCTGGGTGCACAAAATCTATGACCAAAACAAAAATATATCTTAAAAAAATGCCAGCTCCATCCATAGTTAGAGTCGCCATCTTAGAACTATTGTCAAGAGCATATGCCACAGTACTGAGTTTCAAACTTGATGACATTACATCGTTTTTCACTATATTTAGGAACTTGCAATTCTTTTTTCTAAGCAGAATCTAATCATGGGAAGAGAGTGGTACATATTCATTGAGGAGTTTTATCAAACATGTAGAATGCGATATATAACTAGGATTTTCACACAAGAAGAATACTTTCTTTGACTGTACGTCGTTAACTTTGGAGAGGAAACTCAAAGTGGTTTGAAGACGACATTGTTGCGGCTTGATGCACCTCACGTAGTCCGTACTCAAATCAAACAAAGGAGTATTCAAGGGTAATCACACTCTGATATTTATCACCACCAATTTTTATAGCATGACTTTCTACCATTTTCGTTTTTTATTACAATATTATAATATTTGTGCATTTAAGCAAAGGTTGGCAGTAAGTGGGTTTGGGTTGGGTTTATATTGTTGAGTTTAGGAACTTACCTCCATAAAAGTATCAAGAATGAACATCCTGTGAAATTAGGAGCTTGCATCAACTTGGACTACTAACTCCTTCACGGATAAACATCTAGCATGTTGGAATGACGCCTCCAAATTGGTTTCTTGAGATGTCAAATCTTCAACACCCTGTTCCCGAGTTTAACGGAAAGGAAATGGGTGAAAATTAAAAGAAAATAAAAAATTGGTTTTCCTAAGTTTCATTAAAGGAAATAAGTGGAAGGAAGTGGAGGGGAAATGAAAGAATCACTTTCTCTCCTATCTTTCCTTCCGACCTGGAAGGATTTGGAAGGAAAGAAGAAAATTATTAATTTTTCTTCCACTTCTTTTCAATTCGAGAACACAAAAGAAAATTTTATTTTCCTTTCCTTTATTTTCTCTCGTTAAGTTGAACTCGGGAAAAATTAAGAAAATTATTAATTTTTCTTCTTTTCTCTCATTACTTTTTTTTCTCTTCTTTTCTTTTCTTTTGATAAACTCGGGAACGGGATGCATTCTTTTCTTTTCTTTTGATAAACTCGGAAACGCGGTGCAAGGGAAATAGGAACTAGGAAGGGTTTTTGACACAAATTTAAACCTCACGTTGTTAAAAGAAATATAAATAAATAAATAAATAAATAAATACAGTTTTATCGTAAGTCCGTTTTTATATTTATTATTGTCTGACCTTTATAAATGGTTTTTTTTATTTTTATTTTTATTTATTTTATTTTATAAGTGATGACAGATTTTTGCTTTTTTTTTTTTTTATTTTTTTTATTTTTTATTAACATACAGCCAAGTAGCCCACACATTAGTGACCCATAATCAATTATCTTTTTCGTCAGACAGACAGATCGACACAACAGCCCCACCCATTTTTCAGCCATGTTTTAATTTTTTTTATTTCCGTTATCGCTCTTATTTATCAAGGATTCGGTCCTTCCTCTTCCACCTTAACAACCAAATGAAGGGGCTTTTTAGAAGCCAAAAAAAATCAGGAAAACTTGATTACTTGATTTTTTGTGACTTTTCCAAAAAAACTTTTACCTGAAAAACTAAGCCAAACACCCTTAGTATCATCATTTGTTCAAATCAATGCTTACAAGGAAAATTCTAACTATTTATATGAACCAAAATCTGATTTATCACTTGATGAGGTTTTCACAGTGGTGGTCCAATGGCAACGTGATGCACTCTATGTTACTGCGGTTCGATTTCTAGCAGGGGCACCAAGTTCTACTTGTGGTGTTGGAATTTAATCGAGCCGTATTGTGATCAATTTCTCCGCTTATATGATGTCCCCCAAGCCGAAGGGGAAAAGGCATATATTCATCTAGCGTTCAGACGTGGTTAATACTCGGCCTAAGGTTGATGCAAATGGGCTTTCTGAAGGAAACGCATCTATTTACCAATAAGGTATGTTATATTTCTTTTAGTACCGATGTAGTTTTGTGCTTTGAAAACGTACAAGGACATAAAAAGCATACGTAATTGGTAATAATTTGGTAGTCCAATCCAATTTCTGTCAAGGAAATTCCTCGTTTATGGAAATTTGTAATGTTTACGTCTTCGATTTTGAAGTTGCTGTGTTTAGTATAACCGATTCTGGAATGCTTAGATTAGATTGTCAACAGTATCATTTTGTTGGATTACTCATCGTCGTAGAAACTTTAATTAGCAAGAACCTGAGGATTTTCCATAATTAGATATCATATTTTGACTTTCTGCAGTCAAAATTTGAAACCTCCAACCTTTGAATTTGATATGTAGTTATTTTAATTCCTATTAGAATCAATGAAGACAGTAGCTTGTAGTATTTTAAGGACACCATGTTAGCCATCTTTGTTTTAGCTACTACATTACCATTATTCATGTCATTTTGTATCATGCCATTTTTGTTGTTAACTTCAACTTTTGGTCTGGATTCTTGTAATCATGGTCTATTCTTTGTTAAGAGTACCAGCATTTTTTTTGTCAGTGATCTTTTGTTCTAAAGAAACATAGAGCTTGTGGTGGTTATGATCTCCAAACCATAATTAAACTGTGTTCTACGTGAATAGAAACCTGCTCACTCTTAAGAAGAAAGTTAAACATTACTTCAATAATTTGAGGAAAATGATCAAATATTGGTTTGTGCTTTTATTCAGTTGAACGCCAGAGTTCTGCAATCAGGAAAATTGGTGATGTGGAGATTGAAAGGTTACTCACTGTTTTGCCCTTGCTGAAATCTAATATAAGCACCGAAGACTCTATTATTTCAATATTTTGAAGGAAATCTTCCACACCTAATGGTGTCAAAACCAAGAAAGATGGACCAATTGAAGTTAAATTGAAAGATAAAGTTGATAATTTGTCCATGAACACAGGTGATGGAGGAAACATGATCCCTTCATTTTTACAACATATGCCCATGGCTTATCCTGACTGCTCTACTGCAATGCCATCTGTTGGTGGCTTTTGAGTTTCCAAGTAAAAATGGTAAGCTGTTATGCAATAAGGGTTTCAGTTTTCATTTTGCATTATGATTTATTTACACACAGTTGGATCGATCCCTGCTTTTATGGATCGATCCCTGCTTTTATATAACTTGGTTGCAGGAAAAACAAGCTTCATTGGCACTGATAATCTTCAAATCAAGGATTTTGTAGGTTATGCATTCTTATCCTCAAAAGGCCACCATATTTTCAAAGTAATACCTTCATTCCATTTATTTCACATTTTATTATACAAGATTTATCACATACTCAGATACATCCATATTTAACAATTAACACCCAAAATATCTACTAACAAGACACCTCAACTATTTTGAAGTGTATCCAGAATATGCTGCAACTCATGGACAACATTTACGATATTCAACCGTTGTGCTGGGGAATCCACAGAGCATGATACTCCAAGTTTGACAGTTGAAGCCATGCATTCCTCTATTTTCTTTACATCTGCTATCATAGGAATAGCATCCTCTTGATGTAAATTCAGAAGGTCATCATCAATAACATCGATTACATGGTCTGGCAAGGCCATGTCTGCAAATCTATGAAGGCTAAGGCCTTCAATAAAGATGTTGTCTGTTGGCCTCTTCCCTGTCATCACCTCCAACAATAATATTCCGAAACTGTAGACATCTCCACTACTTGTCATCTTGCTCCCAACACCATACTCTGCAACTTATAAGCAATTATTTTAAAAAAGGTAACACTATAAATAAGTATAAGAATCTGGGAATACATACATGAACTTTACCTGGAGGTGCATATCCAATTGTTCCTCTAATGCCACTTGTACTGTTTTTGTTTGAATTTGTTCCAAGAAATCGAGCTAAACCAAAGTCTCCAACATGGGCCACCATATCATCATCCAACAGAATGTTGCTTGGCTTCAGGTCACAGTGAATGATGGCTGGTAGACAGTGATTGTGAAGATAATCAAGGGCAGATGCAACATTGATGAGAATATTTATTCTTTGAAGAAGGTTCAGTTTAGTTGTAGTTACATTTGAATGCAACCAGTCATGTAAACTCCCATTGGGCATGAACTCATATACCAAAGCTTTGAAATCATTGCCTTGAAAGTCAAGACTTGAACATGAAGTTATTATCTTCAACAGATTCCGGTGTCGAATACTCCGCCACACTTCACACTCCGCTGTAAAGCTTCTGTGAGCACCTCGGTTTTGAAGATGTATAACTTTGACAACACATCTATCATCATGATCATCAAGGATTCCTTTGTAAACAGAGCTGAACCCACCTTCGCCAATCAAATTGGCTTGGGAGAAGCCATTGGTAGCCTTTACAAGTTGAGCATATGATACTTTCATGAACTGTTCGTTCCTTGACAATTGAGATGGTTGACTCTTCTTTTTCTTACACCAAACATATGCAAAACTTAAAATGCTGAAAAGGGTGGATGCAATAAGAATGAAAATTATGAACAAAGGAAACTTTTTCTTATGTTTATCATGTGTCCCCTTGCATTTGGGCAACCCAAGTTCAGGCAAGCCACCACAAAGCCTGCTATTCCCCAAAACAGTGAATGCACTTGCATTGGCAAACACTCCTAGCACCGGGTACTTCACCCTCCAAATCATTAAAGGATAGGTTTACATATTCTAGTAAGACCAGCCGTTCCAAGAATCCAGGAATTTGGCCTGATAAATTATTATGAGAGAGATCCAATGTTATAACTCCTCTCATGAAACTTAATGACTGTGGAACCATTCCTTGAAATAAGTTGGCTCTGAGGGATAGAAATGAAAGGCTAGTGCAACCAGCAAGGCTACTAGGAATGTTACCTGATAAGTTATTCTGAGATAAATCCAAAGAAGTCAACATCTTGAGGTCGCCAACCTCCGCGGGAAGTGACCCAAACAAGTTGTTTTGAGAAAGGTTTAACATAATGCTCAGAGATGAAAGTTGAACAAGTTGTTTAGGTATTCTCCCGCTGAGTTGATTGTCATCAAGGTGCAACTCCAATAGATTATGGCAATTTCCCATACTTGATGGAATATATTCCAATCTGTTGGATTGTAACCAAAGTTTAGTTAACAATGATAAGTTCCCGATGTCATCTGGAATTGGCCCTGAAAATTGGTTCTTAGATAGATAAGCAACTTGCAGGTTTTGAAGCTTACCAATAGTGGAGGGGATTTTTCCTGTGAATTGGTTATCTCGTAAAGATAAAAGGGTCAAGCCAACTAGATTACCTATACCGGAAGGAAGGTTTCCATAGAAATGATTTTCTCCTAAAAGTAGGAGAGAGAGTTGATCGGAAAGATTACCAATTGATGTGGGCAACACTCCTTGAAACTGGCAATCATCAAGATACAACAACGTTAATCTGCTGCAGTTTTTCAAAGAATCAAAAAACTTCATATCATCAGCTTCTCCGAATCCAAAGGTGTATTCAGCTAAGAATAAATAATTGATGTGTTTTAGTTTTGCAAAATCGATTGTCAACTTCCCACTAAAACTGTTGAAGTTCACTTCAAGAATTCGAAATTTGGAACAGTTAGATAGCGAGGGTGGAAGAGGTCCGGTCAGTTGGTTTTGCCGTAATTGAAGGCGCTCAAGATTCGGAAGCATTTCACCTATGGCTGGAGGAAGACTACCGGTAAGCTGATTCTCAGCCAAGGTAAAATTGGTGAGGAGTGAGAGGTTAAAAATGGAATGAGGGATGGTTCCAGATAAGTTACAGCCACCAAGGTAAAAACTTGTTAAGCTTTTCCAACGGCCTAAGGTGTCTGGAATGCTACCACCCAACGGATTGCCAGAAGCAGTGAACTCTTCCATTGATGTTATATTCCCCAAGTCAGGCGGGATTCCACCTGTTAAATTATTAGCATCGATTTGAATATGAGCAAGTTTTGTCAGGAAACTGATCTCTTTGGGTATGCTTCCAACTAGCTTGTTTTGATAAAGGCCAAGCCTTTCAATGTGAGAACAACCAGACAAGTTGGTTGGAATGGCCCCGCTGAATTTGTTAGATCCAAGATAGAGGAAACGTAGACTGGAAAGACGACCCAATTCATTGGGGATCCTTCCTTGAAAGTTATTGTTTGAGAGAGAAAAGTGACGAAGGAAGCTGAGGTTCCCTACATGAGGAGACAACGGCCCTTTAGCCCTTGTGATATCAGTTCTAGAGCAGTGACTCTTTTATTCTGCTTCCCACATGAAACACCACTCCAATTGCAGAAATGAAAGGAAGTGTTCCATGAGCTTAGAGCATCATATGGATCATGGGTGATCATTGACTTGAACTGCAACAACGCCTGATAATCGGTCTCATTACCGCCAACAAAAGCAGAAATGGTGGTGGTTATCAGACAAATAACAAGAGTAGAAGAAACGAGGAAAGCAATACGAGAATTCATTTTTGGAATTCAACTTAATTGGTAGTACGTGACAGGCAAACGCTGAGAAGCTATCCACAAATTTCTTATCACCTTGACCAAGACAAACTGAGAGTAACTTGCTTATAGCAATAATTCGTTTGTTCCAGCCATCGTTTTTTGTTTTTGTTTTCTATTGCTTGGAAGATGAGAAACACTCTAAGAGCTATTATATAACAAACCAATCAATAAAAATATAACTAATGAAATTATTATCAACTTGTAAAAATTATTATGGATTATTGTTGAGTCGACAAAGACTACGTACAAAAGCTTCAAACCCAAAAACAAAGATATGAAATAATTTTTACGCCCAATTACAAAACGCTTTCACCTGACTGAAAAAAATAAAAATAAAAATAAAAATAAAAATAAAAAGTAATTCTCCTACCAAAATGCAACTAAATTTTGGTATAATACAAGTTATCATTTTATCTGGCCGAATAAGATCAAATCAAACAAATCACATTTCATTTTAAATGTTTTAGATATACAAAAGTTTTACTTCATCATATTTTTAATTTGTCACATATAACTGTTAATATATTTAAACATAAAAGGTAAAATTGAACTTATACAAAACATATCATCGAGATCTTTAAAATAAATAAATAACTGATATGATGTTTATTTATTTTTAATTGTTATTAATTAGTTTTTTATGCTTAATTAACTAATTTCATAAAATACTTACAAGGCAAATATTTAAATAAAAGGTACAAAAGGAAAATTTTAATTAAACCAAAAAATCATAGCAAGATGATAATATAGAATACTAGGTTACAACCTGTGGGAACCACGAATAATCAATTTCAATTTTAGAGAAAATCGCTTGCTGATTTATCATTGATTACATTGACTCAATAAAATCTCAAATAATTAATTGCGGGTTTAGGATATGCAGATTTCTAGAAATAATTCATGAACATAAGGGATTGAGTATTATTATGGAATTGAAATTAAATACATAATAATGTTGATTGCTTATTTGCAGGGATTGATTCAAACTTAACATATTTAAAGATTACAATTGCCGGAAATTGATAGAATTTATGGAAATTAATATGGATACCGAATTTAAGTTAAATGAGGGCGAAATAGTCAATTAACTTTGTAGAAATATTAGAGTTGGAAGTGTCAAGTGTTAAAGAGAGACTCTTTTATTAGAGAGTAGATTATAACTATGTTTGTTGTAGCTACAACTATATGTCTTACATATTATTAATTTATATTGTATATAATTTTATAAGTAAATTTTGATAATTAAATAAATTTGTCTTTAATTTTATAAATTAAATTCTCCAAATAATCTTTTTGTAAATATAAATTAATTATAATCGATGCATATATTGAACTAATAAACCAAAATTTGATGTAAATATATTTTTAGAATATGCTTTTATAAATAAAATTCGGTACGGAACACATATTTTGGTGTTTCTACTAATTATTTTTCATTGCTAATGTTGTTAAATTGTAGTTGCTAATATGATGTCAATGTTATTGTTCCGTAACCACTAAGGATGAGATTTAAAACCGGAAAAACGGACCGAAACCCAGAATCGGACCGGAAATGTAACCGTTAGAATTAGAATATATAGAACCGGTTTCAGTTCTGGGTTTAAAGAATGACTTTATATGGGTTCCGGGTAATCCGGGTTTGGGCCCATCGGGTCCAGGTAAACTGGGTTTAAGAACCGGAACAAGGAACCGGAACCACTTTTAGGGGTCGAAATTGGTTTCTATGAAAAGTTTAAAACATGCATATCTCATTCATTTGAAGTCGGATTGACATGTGGTTTTCTCCAATATATAATTTAGAGTTTTTACATGATTTTAGACAATAAATTTACTATTTTTAGTTTTATATTCAATGACTTAGAGTCACCCAAAGTCGAGAAGTTTTTAGCTTTTAGCTTTTTTATACTCTGTGAAAATTTTAAGACATTCATATCTAATTCATTTGAAGTCACATTGAAAAGCGTTTTTTTCCAACTTGTAGTTTAGAGTTTGTATATGAGTTTAAACTATAACTTTGTCAATTTTTTGTTTAATATTCAATGAGTTACAGTCCACCAAAATCGGGATATCAAAGCTTAAAATTTTCAACTTTTCAGCTATTTGTTTTTGTACTTTGTATTTTGTGAAAATGTTAAAATATATATATATATCTCATTCGTTTAAAATCTGATTGACATGCAGTTTTTTTCAGAGTGTAGTTTAGTGTTTGTATATGATTTTAGACTATAATTTTGTCAATTTTGGGTTCAGATTCAATGAACAGTCCCCCAAAATCGGGATATCAATATGAAAAATTTCAAAGTTCAACCCACTAAGTAGGAAGTAATTACCAAAAAATTCCATTTTTTCTAGTGTAACACTCGGTTTTGTTTTGGATTTGCTTCGTTGCTTGGGGATGCGGTCCAGTCATTAGTTGTCATGAGGCTTAGGGCTTCGGGAAAGGAAGTTTTTGGCCCATTTCGAATGTGGGTGTCATGGTATGAGTGATCTAAGTATTTGACTGTGTCTTCGGAAGCCAAGGGTATAATTGTAATTTGATATCTCAGTCTTTTTTTTTAGATTTTTGGTTTTGCTTGGGAGGATTTAAGGCTTGGGTGTGTTATTTGGAGTGTAGGGCTTCTAAGCTACCTTTTTGTGGATATAAGGTTTGTTGGAAAGGGACCTAGAATGAGGAAGTTATGGTATTTTGAAGTTATTGGCAGTTTTGGTCCCTAATGGAAATTATTGGCAAGGCAGCCCCATGCATGCAAGGATGCATCCGTGTGTTTGGTTGGGTGTGCCCAACGTAAGGTTGGATTAGTGATGTGCATATGATCAAGATGTACGCCCAACGTACAGACATTACGCCCAACGTAATGTGCTGAGTCCCAAAACCCTAATTTTTACGGTTGGCTCACTATTTAAACACCTTAAGTTCCAGATGTAAGCAACCCTTTCATCCTCCATGGTCTTAAACCCTAATTTCGAGTTGTAGCTTCATCCTAGAGTGTTGTGAGCTTTCTTATGTGCATCCTTGGTGGGTTTTAGTGTGTATTCAAAGCGTGGAAGCTTTGTGCAAGGTGATGAATCAAGGAAAGGCTTGTGTATCTGGACTCTTTGCTACATTTTCAGCTCTTAGAAGGTAAAAAGTTCTTAGCTTGATCATTATAAGTTGAGATCTATGATTATGTGGGTTTTTGGTCCCATTTTGACCTCATGGGTAAGATCTTGTGGTTGGACACCACTCCAGGAGCTTTGAGTTGCTACTCTAAGCATTTCTGAGGTTTTAACTTTTAAGTCCATAAAGTTGCCATCTTTATGGTTAGAAACGATTCATGCATGTTCTAGACGGATTAAGATGGGTATTATTGGGTTAAGATGGTCATTGGGTCTCTTTTAGTCATGAAAATGCATAAAGGTGCCCACTTTATGCATTAAGAGTTTTATTTTGAGTTTTCCTGAAGTTTAGATGCAAAGTTCTTAATTGGTTAAGTCACAAAAGGAGTTTGGAGGATCTAAGGGTACGCCCCGCATACTGATCTGAGGCCCCCGATCTTTATCTTCGAGTACGTTGAGCATACCTAAGGAGGTACGCCCCGCGTATGAGCATCAGTGCGCTTATGGGTTTGTTTCATGCTTGCGCTTTGAGCTTGGGTTTGGGTGTTGTATGTTGGGCTTTTGATCAGTGGAATCTTAGAGTCTTGGGCTTTTGTTTGGACATGTCTAGTTGGGCCAAGATTTGTATTGGGCCTTGGTGGCCCCAATGGTTTTGGACCAGGAATTGTTGGGCTTTTGGGTAAGGCCCATATGGGGTTGGGCCCAATTTGGAAAATTAGGCCATTAATGGGCTTTTATGGAAAATTAGGCCATTTTTGTTTTAGCTACTACATTACCATTATTCATGTCATTTTGTATCATGCCATTTTCGTTGTTAACTACAACTTTTGGTCTGGATTGTTGTAATCATGGTCTATTCTTTGTTAAGAGTACCAGCATTTTTTTTGTCAGTGATCTTTTGTTCTAAAGAAACATAGAGCTTGTGGTGGTTATGATCTCCAAACCATAATTAAACTGTATTCTACATGAATAGAAACTTGCTTCTTGTAGACATGTAGTTTAAGGTCTATACAAGTCGTGGACCTTGGTATACCACTCTTAAGAAGAAAGTTGAACATTACTTCAATTATTTGAGGAAAGTAATCAAATATTAGTTTGTGCTTTTATTCAGTTGAACGCCAGAGTTCTGCAATCAGGAAAATTGGTGATGTGGAGATTGAAAGGTTACTTACAGCTTTGCCCTTGCTAAAATCTAATATTAGCATGGAAGACTCTATTACTTCAAAAACCAATTGAAAGATAAAGATGATAATTTGTCCATGAACACAGGTGATGGAGGAAACATGATCCCTTCATTTTTACAACATATGTCCATGGCTTATCCTGACTGCTCTACTGCAATGCCATTTGTTGGTGGCTTTTGAGTTTCCAAGTAAAAATGGTAAGCTGTTATGCAATAAGGGTTTCAGTTTTCATTTTGCATTATGATTTATTTTACACACAGTTGGATCGATCCCTACTTGTATATAACTTGGTTGCAGGAAAAACAAGCTTCATTGGCACTGATAATCTTCAAATCAAGGATTTTGTAGGTTATGCATTCTTATCCTCAAAAGACCACCATATTTTCAAAGTAATACCTTCATTCCATTTATTTCACATTTTATTATACAAGATTCATCACATACTCAGATACATCCATATTTAACAATTAACACCCAAAATATCTACTAACAAGACACCTCAACTATTTTGAAGTGTATCCAGAATATGCTGCAACTCATGGACAACATTTACGATATTCAACCGTTGCGCTGGGGAATCCACAGAGCATGATACTCCAAGTTTGACAGTTGAAGCCATGCATTCCTCTATTTTCTTTACATCTGCTATCATAGGAATAGCATCCTCTTGATGTAAATTCAGAAGGTCATCATCAATAACATCGATTACATGGTCTGGCAAGGCCATGTCTGCAAATCTATGAAGGCTAAGGCCTTCAATAAAGATGTTGTCTGTTGGCCTCTTCCCTGTCATCAGCTCCAACAATAATATTCCAAAACTGTAGACATCCCCACTACTTGTTATCTCACTCCCAGCACCATACTCTGCAACTTATAAGTAATGACATAAAAAAAAAGGGGTAACAGTATAAATAAATATAAGAATCTGAGAATACATACATGAACTTTACCTGGTGGTGCATATCCAATTGTTCCTCTAATGCCACTTGTACTGTTTTTGTTTGAATTTGTTCCAAGAAATCGAGCTAAACCAAAGTCTCCAACATGGGCCACCATATCATCATCCAACAGAATGTTGCTTGGCTTCAGGTCACAGTGAATGATGGCTGGTAGACAGTGATTGTGAAGATAATCAAGGGCAGATGCAACATCGATGAGAATATTTATTCTTTGAAGAAGGTTCAGTTTAGTTGTAGTTACATTTGAATGCAACCAGTCATGTAAACTCCCATTGGGCATGAACTCGTATACCAAAGCTTTGAAATCATTGCCTTGAAAGTCAACACTTGAACATGAAGTTATAATCTTCAATAGATTGCGGTGCCGGATACTTTGCCATGCTTGACACTCTGCTATGAAGCTTTTATGAGCACCTCGGTTTTGAAGATGTAGAACTTTGATTGCAACAAATCTATCATCATGATCATCAAGGATTCCTTTGTAAACAGAGCTGAAACCCCCCTCGCCAATCAAATTAGCTTGGGAGAAGCCATTGGTAGCCTTTAGAAGTTGACCATATGATACTTTTATGAACCGTCCCTCCCTCGATGATTGAGATGGTTGACTCTTCTTTTTCTTACCCCAAACATATGCAAAACATAATATTGTGAAAAGTGTGGATGCAATTAGGATGAATATGGCGAACAAAGGAAACCTTCTTTTATGTTTTCCTGTCCCCTTGCATTTGGGCAACCCAAGTTCAGGCAAGCCACCACAAAGCCTGCTATTGCCCAAAACTGAGAATTTAGTTGTGTTGGCGAATACTCCCAACACTGGCACTTCACCCTCAAAATCATTAAAGGATAGGTCTACATATTCTAATAAGATTAATCCTTCCAAGAATCGAGGAATTTGACCTGATAAATTATTTTGAGAAAGATCGAGTGTTGACACTCCTCTCATGGAACTTAATGTTGATGGTACAATGCCTTGAAATGAGTTGCCTTTGAGAGACAAGGATACAAGGCTAATGCAATCACCAAGGCTACTAGGAATGTTTCCTGATAAATTATTATCAGAGAGATCCAAAGAAGTCAACATCTTGAGTTGGCCAACCTCTGTTGGAAGTGACTCAATGAGGTTGTTTTGAGAAAGATCTAATGCCAGGGCTAGAGATGATAGTCGAAGAAGTTGTCTAGGTATTCTGCCGCTGAGATTATTGTCTTCAAGGTACAATGCCAATAGATTATAACAATTTCCAACGCTTGATGGAATATGCCATTCCAGTCTGTTGGAACTTAGATACAGTGTAATCAACAATGATAAGTTTCCGATGGCATCTGGAATCGGCCCTGAAAATTGGTTCTCGGATAGAAAAACGTCTTGTAGCTTTTGAAGCTTACCAATG